>NC_059155.1:62701738-63006852 GCF_020740605.2 Lemur catta | reverse complement strand
GCTTGAAGCTCTGACTTGGGTGGGGGAAAGGCAATGTACATAACCTAAAAATTTGTACCCCCATAATATGCTGAAATAAAAAATTAAAAAAACATTAAAAAATAAATAAACATTGAAAAAAAACCAAACAAATATACAAGCAAAGGAAGTATATTCTAAATTTAGGTACATTAAAATTAGGAATTCCTGTTCAATAAATACACCATAGAAAGTAAAAGATGAGCCAGAAATAGGAAGAAGATATTTGCAGTACATATAACTGACAAAGGATTCATATCCAGAATATATAAAAATATCCTACACATCAATGAAAAAAGAAAAATTAGCAAGCATTTCAAAGGAAGAGATATATGAATGAAAAGATCCCTCATCCCATATATAATCTGGGGATGCTAATTAAAGATACAATGATATGACATTATACGCCTACCAAATAAACAAAAATTTAAAAGCCTGACAAAGATGATTGCCAGAGTGTGGAAAACAAAACACTTCTTGCATGATTCATCAGTGTATTAATTAGTACACCCACTTTAAAAACAATTTCACATTACCTTGTAAAATAAAAAATGCGTATACTCACCAAAGAATACATACAATATATTCTATTTATTAAATGTCCAAAAACAAGTGAAATAAAATATATTTGATAAATATAGCACTCACAAATGGAATAATTCTAAAACTGTGCTGCTTAATATGGTAGTCAATAGACACATGTGGCTATTTAAATTATTTAAAATGTAGTAAAATTAAAAATTCAATTTTTCAGTCATACTGCCATATTTAAAGTGCTCAGTATCCATATGTGGCTGCTGGCTACCATATCAGACAGTGCAGACTTTTCAGCAGCACTGTTCTAGAATGTTTTTATCTCCTTAGAGACTGGTTTTTATCCACTTTTTATGAAAGGAAACAATTCGTTGGTTTTCTGTAAAAAATGTCTCCATAATCCTGTCAATAACAGCAGTAGGAGATGAAGCAAAGATTTACTTTCTATGGATTTTGTTGATCCTCTTGGTTAAAGGAAATGCCATTAACAAATTTGTCAGACTTCATATTTTAACTCTCTTAACTCATCTAGTGCCAGTATGAGCTTGATTATTCTTTGTCATCAGGAAGTCAGAGTGTTTCCATGCATATATGTTCAGCTACTTGTGCCAACAAGTTCGTGAACAGAATTTCGTCTGCTAAAAAAATTCATTGTATACAGATTTCCAAAACTATATGTCCTCCAAGGTAGGATGCATAATTGGGCAATGGTCTTCTAAAATGAGATTCATAGGTACTATGCAGGAAGAAGATCTTTGCCTTCTTTCCACCTTTTTAGATCCTTCACCAAAGCAGGCACTGCTAATCTGAGTGGTTTAGATTCTAATACTCCAGTGAGTATCTGACCATGTGTATTAAAGGTTCAAATATATGAGTGCCTTTCTGTTTTTCTTGCCTCCATAGAGCAGAATCTGGCCTTGGGCTCTGGCGCCCTTCCTTTCTTTTCTGTCACACATGCACTTGGATGTTCTAAACCCTAACCTCATCTTCCTAATGCAGCTGCCATAAGTGTGATAAAATTTCAAAAGTGGGGTTTGAGTTTTGGGACAGAATGAACTCTTCCCTCTCCCCTTGGTTTTGAGCCAAGGATTCCTGTCCAGTTGCCTAGAAAGCTTGCACTGAAATTTCAGGCATAGCCTCATTGAAAAGAAATAATGCCATCCTTCCCTTGTCATTGTCTATTGTGGGCACAGTGCCTTTGAGGACTTCAAGGAGATGAGATGAGCTGAGCCAGGATAAGATTTAGGTCATGCTTTATCCATTGGCAAAAATTCCATTTAATGGTATATGAAGCCCCATAATCACCCCCAAGAGATACTAGGTGGGGATTCAGAGTTGGTTGGAGAGTTAGAAAAGTGGTAACCCTAAACCTGCTCTTAGCTGCAGGATGGCTCTGCTAGGAGCTAACATCTCTCTTTTAAACAAGGTGTCTCCCTCACTTGAATGGGTGATTACCATTCTATCAATACTAAGGTGGTACAATAGGAAGCATCAAGTCACTTTCCAGCCTCACCCCGGAAACTTAGGATATGCCTATCCAGCCTGGCAGTATTACTTCTTAAAGCCATGAATGCTTGTATGGTGTGCAGTCCTGAATCCCTAAAGAGAAAAAAAATCTTTAAAAACACCATTTGAATAGCTAAAATTTACTTCTAAAAGAGGCGCATTTCATCTGATTGCTCTACTAATACAGTTTGTTGTCCAAAACCAACAAGTACCCCTAAATTCATCACAGATGTTCATAGCAGTAATAAGAATTATCACAAAATAATTTACCAACCAAATTAATTATAATTCCAACCTCAACAAAGAGGTGTACTTTCTTGTATTTTACTAATAAGCCCAGGTTTGGTTTATTCCCCCAATTATTTATTTATTCATTCATTTTTTTTTGTTTTTTTTTTATAGCATTAATTGTGTAAGTCATCAGTTTCAAGTCTGTGCATTTTGGACACTAAGGAATTCTAAGTGCTGTGCAAAAGGGAACTTCAATCCATCTGCTCACCAAACATTGGCTGCATACTGAATGAAAACGGACCTTCCTATATATGGACTGCAATTTTCAAATGTCTACAGGTATTGTGATTAATCAAGTACAAGATATTTGAAATTGTTTTTTAATCTATAGTCATTTTTTGTCCCAGTACAAATATTTTTTCAATCAACTGATAACTAGAAACATAGGTAAAATTGTATGGTGATTTGGGGATCTTTCTGATGGTGTAAAGGGGTCCCAAACTCATAAGTGTTAGGAAAACTTGCTCTAAGTCATGCAGAGTTGGGTCCTCTCCCATTGTGAGTTGATGCCCACAAATGGACTTTACGAATCCTTGAGCAACAGAAGCCACTGCTCACCAATAGCAACAATACAATATTGCTGGAGCAGAACCTGGATTGTTAACAAAGGAAAATGAACAGCCCTTTCAAAACCCAAAAACCCTTCACTTATCTAAAGTGATTGTTTCCTTCCTCTTTTTGAAAAATCCTATAATACTACAATTTATTTCCAAACATGAGGAAATAATAGGACCTAGTGGGAGCATGATGAGAAGGAAAGGGATCCCAGGCATCTAGTCAGTTTCTCCCCCTTGTCATGATTTTGACTTCCTTAGGTGTTTCTGGATGGGATGGTGCCCAGCCAACCCATCAGTTGGCATCCCCTCCTTTCAAACAATCCTCCCCTCATCTCAGGCCACTCATGTCCCTGGGATTCAGCTGTAGGAAGATGGGTAGTCAGCTACAATTCCTACAGGGACTGTATGTGCAGTATGTCAAATATCTCTGCAGTTCTAGTTAAATAGCCAACATTATCTTTTATTCTTCAATGAGCTGCAATTGAAGTAGGCGTGTCGGGGGGTACGAGAGGCAGAAGGGGAGACTAAAACTGGTGATGTACTCAGGCTGCAGTACCAAGATGAAGAGATAAGATGCAATGAATAATTCAGTCCTAATACATTTTTTCCATAGTGAAATTAATTGGAAAAACAGTTAAAAGTACCAACTGATTATATCTTTTGCTTAAAGTTTGAACAGCAGGGACAATTCTCTGAAAAATAAATTCCTTCTGTAAAATAAGCTCCTTTTGCTTAGCTCCATTTGACAGTTTGCACCTCAGATTTCTGTTTATCAGCTTGTAAAATTCACGTTATTGGTAATAACTGGGAGGGAGGGGGGAGGATGAATCAGAGAATCTTTATGGCTGGATGAAACAAAGAAACAATGAAAATCCTGTGCCCTTGATGCTCAATCAGTAGTAATAGCTTCTTGATTAAGAAGACACACCTTAATAAGAGGTAGAAAGGTTCAAGGGAAGTGGATGGACCATACAGGAAAAGAATAAAACTTCATTGCCTTCTATTGTCTACATGGGTTTTGGTAGACATTTTATAAGGCTAGCTTATCATACTTCCCCATTGTTATAATGATGGTCAGCTTCAGCACACAGCACACAATCTGTACATAATATTTATTAACAGCATCTGACCAATTCAAGATCAATTTAGAAGACTGCTTTTGTCTTTTTTTGCCAGTCTACTTACTTCTATTTGAATTAAGGTCTCAGAATTTTTCTAAGCTGACTCAAGACTGAGATTATAGTCAGAATTACTGTAAAACTTGCTCACTTAGGCCTGGTAATATGATCGGGAAATAGTATCTTTCTAGAGGGAAATTCACCAGTTTTGTTTCTTCCTCATGTTTTTCAAATATTATTTTTAAAACATCAATTGTAAGAAAAATAAGATTTCTTCATTTAAAAATTACTTTATTGTGTGCATTTCCTCTAAAATATTTCAAAAATAGGATTGTATTTTTACCTACACTTCATGATATTATTTTACCATCCATGGCTACAAAAGGAAGGCCACACACTCTCCTACAAGCGGGCATTTTTATTCACTGCTATTACTAAAGCCATTTTAGTTCTTCCTTTTGTAGGTTTCCTGGACAGTTTGGTACTGAAAGAATAATAGATCAACACATTCACTGGAAATCTGAAAATATTGGAAGAAGTATCTCATTTCCTTTTCCCAACCTTTCAATTCAGCTTTTTCATAAGTAAATACAAATTACTAATCAGTGGTTCTTAAATTTCAGAATGTATAAGAATCTCTTGGAAAGCTTGTTAAGACACAGCTTTCTGTACCCAGCCCCAGAGATATGATTCAGAAGGGGTTGTCTGGGCATCGGAATTTCTTTTTCTTTTTTTTTCATCAGAATTTCTAACAAGCTCCCAAGTGATACTCATGCTACAGGTATACAGGCCACACTTTGAGTGCTACTATTCTAATGCCCTAGATGAGTTAATGGAGCTATTCAAAGCACCTGATATTCTCTTAGAGGCCTGTGTGTGTGTTCAAATAATCCTGCCTAATAAGTGAGGCTGAATGTAAAGACTTGGACATCTTAAGACTCAAGCTCTGGCTATAACAGAAATATCATGGTTTGAGATCTGCCCTCGTTAGGCTAATATGTTCATCATGATCCATACCTACCAGTTCTGTTGTCAATGCAGCCTTTGTGCACTTTAAGGAGGTATTTAGGTCATTAAATATGAAATGTTTGATTTTGAATCAAAAGTATAGTTTATTATATTTCAAATAAGCAGTAAAATTAATCAAAGTATGCACCTAAACTATCAACACAATTTTGCCATCTTAATGGTAGCTTATTTATGCCAGCAGCAAAGACTCCTAGAGAGCGAGTAGAGATGAAATCATTAAAGGCATTTTCCAAAGCTGTTGAGAATTGAATATTTTTCCTTGCAAGAAATGTTCCAAAGCCTGGAAGAAGTGGTAGTCAGTTGGTACAAGGTCTGGTGAATAGGGTTGATGACAGAAAGTTTCCAAGTCCAGCTTCTGTAGTTTGAGCAGCGTTGTCTGTATGACATGTGGTTGAGTGTTGTCTTGCAAGAGGATTGGCCTGTCTCTATTGATCAATTTTGGCTACTTAATCGCAAGCATCCTCATCATTTTGTCCAGTTGGTTGCAATAAACATCCACTGCAATCGATTGACCAGGTTTCGTGAAGCTGTAGTGGATAAAACCAGTACTGGACCACCAAACAGACACCATTAGCATTTTTTGATGAATATTTGGTTTTGGACTGTGTTTCAGCACTTGATCTTTATCCAACCATTGTGCCAAATGCTTGCAATTGTCAAAAAGATTCCATTTTTTCATCACAAGTAACAATATGGTGTAGAAATGGTTCACCTTTATGTCGTGACAACAAAGGAAAACAGGCTTCGAGATGATTTCTCTTCTGACGTTTGTTTAATTCATGCAGAACTCATCTATCCAGCTTCTTTATCTTGCCGATTTGTTTCAAATGATCCAATACTGTTGGAATAGTAACGTCAACTTGCTGCTAATTCACACGTAGGTTGCAGTGGATTCGCTTCCACTATAGCTTCCAGCTTATTATTATCCACGTTGGTCTTGAGTCACCCACATGGCTCATTTTCAAGATTAAAGTCACCAGAATGGAACTTCTCAAACCACGGACATACTGTGCATTCATTAGCCACATCCTTCCCAAACACTTCACTGTTATCTAACACTGTCTGCGCTGCATTGGTTCCACGGTGGAACTCATATTCAAAAATAACATGAATTTTTGGCATATCCATGGTTTTACAAAATTGCTCTAAAGAAAAATTTGAAAGATAATCACAAGCCAAAGTGTGCATTTGAAAGACTGAGGATGTACCTTTACGATAAATATAAAAAAAGAATTATCAAAGTGAAATGTCAGCAATAGCAACTGTCAAACTGAGTACTTAAGGAAATTGGATGTTTCATACTTAATAACCTTAAGGAAAACTTCTTTCCTTAACTTGAGTACTACTGGGTCAAATCAAACTTGAGGTCGTTCTAGTAGAACTGTGGGAAAGGGAGAAAGCATCCAAGTAGATCCAGTTACTTTCTATGACAGCAGTTTAAAATGTCATAACCCAAGGGGAATAGGTGAACTCTTCCCCCTGGGAGGCAAAATGGATTGAAAGTCAGAAAACAGATGTGGGGGTGGGGCGGATTTTCACTTAACTCAGAAACGTTCTTTTGCTTACTTGAGTTTTATCCTACAAAGCAGCAGGCTCTTGAGAAACCAGGAGACATGATTCAAAGGAGATGAGGTGTCCTTAGACGTCACCGAGATGCAGTCATATCCTCTGGTGTCCTCATGCTTTTACTGCTCAATTTATTCGCTCTGCTACCTATAAGACCATCAGAAAGCACAGTCCCTGAGGAATATATTAAAATTCAATTCAAAAGATATTGAGGACTTCTGAATCTGGCTGGAATAAACACACTTCACCCTATCTTGCCACTAATTGCAACTAAAAACCCTGGACACATTACATAAAGTAATTATCTAAGGATAGGAAATAAACACTTATATTCAACATCATTAATCATTATGGAAATGTAAATTAAAATTACAATAAGATATCAGTACATAACTATCAAAATGGCTTATAAAAAACCTGAGAACACCAAGTGCTGGTGAGGATGCAGAGCAACTGGAGATCTCATACATCACTGATGGGAATTCAAAATGGTACAGTCATTCTGGAAAACAATTTTGCAGTTTCTCATAAAGTTAAACAAATACGAAATTAACCAACATTTTGTAGTGATTACCATAGTATCTTACTTTGTTCTTGCTACTATAACAAAATACCTGAGGCTGGGTAACTTATAAAGAACAGAAATTTATTTCTTACAATTCTGGAGGCTAGAAAGTATAAGATCAAGGTACTGGCAGGTTTGGTGTCTGGTGAGGGCTTGATCTCCTCTTCCAAGATGGCACCTTGTTGCTGCATCCTCTAGAGGGGACAAAAGCTGTGTAGTCAAATGGTGGAAAGACAAAAGAGCCTAGCTGGTTCCCTCCAGCCCTTTTACAAGGTCACTAATCCTATTCATGAGGACTGCCCCCCTCATGATTTAATCACTCCCTAAAGACCCCCACCTCTTAATACTATCATTGGAGTTTAAGTTCCAACATGTGAATTTGAGGGGGGAAACATAAATTCGAACCATAGCACCTAGAAAAATGAAAAGTATATTTGCACAAAAATCTGTACATGAATGTTTATAACAGTCTTAATGTGGAAAAACCCAATGTCTTTCAAAAGGTGAATAAATTAACAAATTGTGATACATCTGTATAATGGAATACTATTCTGTAGTGAAAAGGAATGAATTAAGGATATGCAAACAACAGGACTGAACCTCAAAGACCTGGGCTAAATGAAAGAGACCAGTCTAAATAGGCCATACTCACAGAACTTTACATCAAAACAAAGGTGAATTTTACTGTATATAAATTTGAGAATAAATTAAATAAAAAACAGTGTCTGCTAAGGCTGAACATACATACACATATTCTAGGACCCAGTCATTCTATTTCCTTGGTTTATAACCAACAGAAATGCATGTATTTATTCACTAAAAGACATGCATGAAAATGTTTATAGTGATACTATTCACAATAGCCCAAATCTAAAAACTACCCAAATATCCATCAGTAACAGAATGAATAAATAAAATGTGGTATATTCATACAATGTAATATACGTGGGAATTAATGAACTGCAACTACACACAATAATACGGTCTACTCTCACAAAGTAATGTTGAATTGAATTCAAGAAGCCAAACATAAAAGTGTACATACTATATAATTTCATTTATATGAAACTCAAAAGCAGGCAAAACTAATTAATCTAAGGTCTTAGAAGTTGGGGTTGCATTTACCTGTGGTGGGATATTGACTGGAAGGGGAAAAAAGATCCTACTGAGGTGCTAGTAATGTTCTATTTTTGACCTGCGTGCTGTTGATATGGGTGTGTTCAGTTTGTGAAAATTTATCAGGCTGTAACCTTTTGATTTGTCTTGCTTTATGTATGTTATACTTCAGTGCAACGTGGATATGCATAGATATTTCTAAGAAGAGTTTCCACAACTTTCATCAGTCTTGCAAAGGGATTTGTGCCTCAAAAATGATCGTAACCATTGAACCGGAGAAGAAAGAGCAGATCTTGGATGGCATTAGGATTGTGGGCTGATGAGAAAACTGTTTTTTTCTGGCTTTTTCTAAGTTGAATGAGTCTAAGTCCTGTCCTTTGTAAAGAAGTTGGTGGTCCTATGACATTCCCCACTCCTGGCTGTATTTCTAAGAAAGCTATTCAATGTTTGCCTGAAACTGAGGGGTTTTCTGGCACTAGGGACTTTCACTGGAAAACCTGGAAAGTCCTGGTAAACTAGAATGTTAGTGGAAGGGACACTTGATCTTTTTAGAAAAAGAACAAATCTCCAAACTTTCACGTCATTGGAGTTATTGGACTTTGGGAATCACTTGCCCCTATAGAAGAACCCAGATGTGTTCTGCAGAGAAACTGGGTGGAATTTCCAGCAGTTTCTGTATTTGAAGAAAACTAACACAGGTCAGGGCAGCATTTAGAAATTCCTGGATGTTCTAAGGGTGAGGGCTGCCACAGCGCCTGACCTTTAATCAACCCTCTGTATGATGCCTCCTTTCATTTTTCACATTAAGTGTAAGGACTTGGTTTCCTGTGTCACTTCAGCTTGCTGCAATTTTAGCAGTGGTTTCGGTACAAGTGATTAAATGAATGTCTTTCAGAGTCCTTGCCGGTGGATCAGATTCAGCCAAGGCAATCACATGTCTCTGTACAATGAGTTCCTTGATGCCCAGAGAGAAGGCACAAATGGCCCAGTAGCTCTTGAGAGTTTTCAGTGTAAGGTGATTTCTCTTTGTAATATTGTAGCTTTTGATGTTTTTCTCTTACATTAGGTGAACATCACTTAAAAATATATTTAATATAAAACAATCAAAACATGTCCCCTAAGAAAGGACTGAGGAAATCTTCCGGTTTCTTATAGGAGAGTTTTTGGGGTTTTTTTTTTTGCCTTATTTAATACTCATGCTTTTTGCACTTGTGATTAACGAATGTTCTCAGCATGGAGTAGAAGATCAGACAAAATGGCTGGATTCTCTAAACATCACAAAAATTTATAATGCAGGCTAATGGACTCTATGTTTTACTTTTAAACCTGGTTTTAAATCCCTTCCAAAAGAACATATCTGTTTTGTTAGGCGATGCTCTAGCCTCTAGAAAAACTGCACTGATTGGTATAAGAGCTAGAAAGGGAGTAATGGTGATGGAGGGAGGCAGGGAGCAAGTGAGAGAGAGAGAGAGGAAAAAAGCTCTCTGTCAATTATTGATCCCTTGTGAGATTTCTGACATACTATATATGTGTGTGTGCATTATATATATTCTGATGCATTATATACACACACATATATAAACATATACATATTACATATATATCTTACACATATATACATATATAAGGATACATATTACATATATAGCCTTGTTTAATCTTTTTAACAAGCTTTGAGTGTATTATTATCTGTTTTATAGATGAGACTCTAAGGTTGAGAGACATGAAGTAATCTGCCTTAAGTATGCACAGAAAGCATCAGAGAAAGGATGTAAACTCAGTTCTTCCTGATGCCTCATGTTACTGCAGTAACTTTATGACCACTGTAGGCCTGGGAAATAAAACGGTCAATTCCACAAAGGTATACTTGAGCTTGTGGTTTCCAGGATAGTTTTGTTCCAGATAATCCAAGAGACCTATGAAAAAAAATTGTTTTAAGGCAGAAGCTAGAAGAGTTCATTGTGTTTCAGGGGCAGCGGAGAGGAAATAAACTAGCATGAGTGAAATGCAAGGTCTCCATGGGGTAGTAGCAAGAAAAAAAAAATGAATGCACAGCAGGTGTGGGAAGGGGACTTTAACACCAGGTAAAGTATGTTGGCTTAGGTGAGCCCAGAATCCCATGTTGGCATCGAGAGGTGACTGCAAACCAAACAAAGCCATTTTTATATTCTGTTCATCAGACTATATGTCAAGCTTATGGTCTTACCTTGTATCTTGACTTACTACTTCTGTAACTGACAGACTTTTCTAAGAAAGATTAGCCAAATTAGTGCTGAATGAATCCCCACATACGTGGATTGATCTCAGACATCCTAGCTCAGATTGTTTTTTAATATCATAATATGTTTTCCTCAGTTTTCAATGTGTTTATTGCCACTTTTTGTCCTTGAGGTAATTATATAAACACAGTTATCTCAGCTATAAGGCAAGCAGAGAAATTAATATTTGTCTTTAAATCTTGGAAATCAGAGATTTAGCTGATCCTGCTTTCTAACATTATCTTTATGCAAATTATTATAAATCCAACATATTTTCCAAATGCTTTTATTCTGAAAAGTTCAGACTGTTTTCTGGATTCTTCATTAATCCTCCCAGTTTGTGTGAGAGGTACCTGCTGTCAAATGTCAGGCCCATTTTACAGATGGAGGATTTGAGCAGCTTAACAAAAGACATGTCAGTCACATCCTCAAAGGAGTGAGAATCCAGCTCAACTGTGACCCTAGACCTGCTGGCTCCCCGGCTGTTGCTCTCTTTATTAAGGCATGTGGCTTCTCTTGGCTCCACTCTGGTGCTGGTCTTCTGGTTACTAGGCAACTTGAGCTATCACAACCTGAGTGGCTCAAAATACCAGAGCATCAAAGTCCTAGAAAAATGAGGTAAAATCTTTTCATTGTACACAAGTTAAATTTAGTCTAGTATCACACCACTGCAGCCAGTGTCAGTGAGGAAAAAAAAAAAAAGACATAAAGATTTGAAGGGCTACCATCAAACAACGTGCATCTGATAGTTTGGTTTAATTTTAGCCTAATAATTATTACAAGTGTCTTAGAGCCCAGAAAAGGAAAAATAAAGTACAGGCTTCACGCTCTACGAAGGCAGTCAAATAAATACTTGTACCACACGGAAAGATGATGTAAAGGGGATGATGAGGGGTCAAGATAGAAGAGAGAAATCATCTGATAACCAGGATGACTTGCTCTTAGCTTCTCTGAGCTTTCATGGTGATTTCAAAATGAGAAAGCAAAAAGGTGAAGGCAGAGGGAACAAATCATCCCAGCTATTTATTTCTAAAGCATGGAAAGGAATTTCTCATAAGAGTGAGAGGAGAAAAACAGCTCTGCGTAGTCTTTTATAATTCTCAGTGTAAAGATCCGTGTGGGCTTAGTTATGTGAAGTGGGTTTTGTCCTTGAGGACAGAGAACGGTACAGGATGTGGTCCTGAGCTTTGTAAACAACAGCTGAGCCACAAGCCTACAGCATAGTCCTTGGAGACATAGCGAGGGAATAGCAGACCAAGCCTCCACCTTCCCATCCAGGAACATGACATGTTGCCGTGAGCATTTTCACTTCACTCTGTTTCCTAAGGGGACATTTGGACCAGATCTAAAAAGGTAAAAGCCCAGATTTTCTTAGTTTTTAAAAATGTCACAACTATTACTAAAAACCTGTGGGACAATTAATCTCTAAGATGTACTTTACCCCGCGCCCCTAACCTCAGTCAACCCCACAGCTAGGCAGAACAACTCTGTTAAAATGTGTCCTGTAAAAATCCTCTGCTTCCATGTGGCTCTGCTCAGGGAGGCGCTCTAACCCAGCAATAGCGTCCTGGAATAGACTAGACAGCAAGTGGGATTACATTACACAGACAGTACCTGAGTCACAATTACAACTCTAATGTATAGTGAACACTGGTCAATAGCTTATGCTCTCTCAAGGAAGAGATGTCATTATTTTCATTTCTCTAGAGTTCTTGCTAATGTGATAATCCTTGAAAAAGTAAAAAGGCTAACTAAATATTGGAAGAGAATCATATTATCCTGATATGCAAATGATTCCATGGTTTCCTTAAAAAAACCTACCATGCTCAATTAAAAGTAAATTATGGGACTAAACGTAAAATAGTTTAGTAAGGTGCTGGTTGCAAGGAAAAATATTTTAAAAATCAACTGATATACTAGTAGAAACCAGATAGAAATGGAAATGGAAAACACACACATACACCTCATTAACAATAGAGACAAAACTAAAAAATACATAGAAAAAAATTTAACAAGGAAAATACAAGATTTATTTGAGAGAGAGCTATAAATTTCATTGAGGGACATAAAACAATAATGAATGTAGAGACATACCACACTCTTTTTCCCCCCAGGTCATATGTATTTATTTATTTTTTAATTTTTTGATACATAATAGATGTATGTATTATTAGGGTACATGTGATAATATAATATATTCATATAATTTGTAAAGATCAAATAAATATAATTGGAATATTTATCTTTTCTTTATGTTAGAAACATTTGAATTATTCTCTTCTAACTATTTTGAAATACACAATAGGCCAGGCGCGGTGGCTCACGCCTGTAATCCTAGCACTCTGGGAGGCCGAGGCAGGAGGATCTCTTGAGGTCAGGAGTTCGAGACCAGCCTGAGCAAGAGTGAGACCCTGTCTCTTCTAAAAATAGAAAGAAATTATCTGGCCAACTCAAAATATATATACAAAAAATTAGCTGGGCATGGTGGCGCATGCCTGTAGTCCCAACTACTTGGGAGGCTGAGGCAGGAGCATCGCTTGAGCCCAGGAGTTTGGGGTTGCTGTGAGCTAGGCTGATGCCACGGCACTCTAGCCCCGGCAGCAGAGTGAGACTCTGTCTCAAAAAAAAAAAAAAAAAAGAAAGAAAGAAATATACAATAGATTAATGTAAACTATCGTCACCCTCCTGATCTATCAAATACTATATATTTATACCCGTTAATCAACCTATCTTCATCCCCCCTCCCCTCTACCCTTCCCAGCCCCTGGTAACCATCATTCTACTCTCTATTTCCATGAGATCCACTTTTTCAGCTCCGACATATGAGTGAGAACATATGTTATTTCTCTTTGTGTGCTTGGCTTATTTCACTTAATATAATGACCTCGAGTTCCATCTGTGTTGCTGCAAATGACAGGATTTCACTCTTTCATGGCTGAATAATATTCCATTTTATATATATGGACACATGCACACACACATTTTCTTTGTCCATTTGTACATTAATGGGCACTTAGGTTGATTCCGTATTTGGCTATTGTGAATAGTGTGGAAATAAACATAGGAGTGCAAATATTTCTTCAATGTACCGATTTCCTTTCCTCTGGATAAATACAACAGTGGAATTGCTGGATAATATGGTAGTTCTATTTTGAGTTTTTGAGGAACTCCCATACCATTTTCCATAGTGGCTGTATTAATTTACATTCCCACCAACATTATAGAATGGTTTCCCTTTGTCCACATCTTCACCAGCATTTGTTATTCCCTGTCTTTTTATAAAGGCCATTTTAAGTGGAGTAAGATGGTATCTCATTGTGGTATTGATTACATTTCTCTAATGATTAGTATTGAGCATTTTTTCATATACCTGTTGGCCATTTGTATCTCTTCTTTTGAGAAATGTCTATTCAGATATTTTGTCCATTTTTTAATGAGATTATTTAGTTTTGTGCTATCAAGTTGTTTGAACTCCTTAAATATTCTGGTTATGAATCCCTTGTAAGATAGTTTGGAAGTATTTTCTCCCATTCTGTGGGTTGTCTCTTCACTTTGTTGGTTGTTTCCTTTGTTGTGCAAGTCCCATTTGACTATTTTTGCTTTGGTTGCTTGTGCTTTTTGAGGTTTTACACAAAAAATCATTGCCTAAACCAATGTCCTGGAGCATTTCCTCAATGTTTTCTTCCATTAGTTTCATACTTTCAGGTGTTAGATTTAAGGCTTTAATGGATTTAGTGGATTAAACACTTTGAGTTGATTTTTGTGTATGGGGAGAGATAAGGGTCTAGTTTCATTTTTCTGCATATAGTTGTCCAGTTTCCCTAGCACTATTTATTGAAGAAATTGTCCTTTCCTCCATTGTATGTTCTTGGTGCCTTTGTCAAAAATTAGTTGGCTTTAAATAAATGGATTTATTTCTGGGTTCTCTATTATGTTCCATTGATCTGTGTGTCTGTTTTTATGCCAGCACATCCTGATTTGGTTACTATAGGTTTGTAGTATATTTTTGAAGTCAGGTAGTGTGAGCCTTCCAGCTTTGTGCTTTTCGTTCAGGATTGCTTTGGCCATTTAAGATCTTTTGTGATTCCATGTAAATTTTAGGATTATTTTTTCTATCTCTGTGAAGAATGTCATTGGTATTTTGGTAGGGATTTCATTGAATCTGTAAATTGCTTTTGGTAATATTGTCATTCTAACAATACTAATTCTTCTAATCCATGAACGTGGAATATCTTCCTATTTTTTTGTGTGCACTTTGATTTCTTTCCTGAGTGTTTTATAGTTTCCATTATATAGATCTTTTATTTGTTTGGTTAAATTGATTCCGAGGTATTTTGTATTCTATGTAGCTATTGTAAATGTGTTTGTTTTCTTGATTTCTTTTTCAGATTGTTCACTCTTGGTGTATATAAATACTACCGATTTTTGTATGTTTATTTTGTATCCTGCATCTTTATTGAATTAATTTATTAGTTCTAATAGTTTTTTGGTAGAGTCAATAGTTTTTTCTAAGTATAAGATCATGAAATCTGCACATAAGGTTAATTTGATTTCTTCCTTTCAAATTTGGATGGCTTTTATTTCTTTCTCTTGCCTAATTGCTCTGGCCAGGACTTCCAGTATTATGTTGAATAAAAGTGGTGAAAGTGGGCATCCTTGTTTTGTTTTGGATCTTAGAGGAAAGGATTTTAATTTTTCCCCATTCAATATAATGTTAGCTATGGGTTTTATATGTGGCTTTTATTATTCTGAAGTATGTTCTTTCTATATCCAGTTTGTTAAGGGCTTTTTATCATAAAGGAATGTTGAATTTTATTGAATGCTTTCTCAGTATCTATTGAAATGATAATATGGTTTTTATTCTTGGTTTTGTTAATGTGATGCATCACATTTATTGCTTTGCACATGTTGAATCATACTTGCATCACTGGGATGAATCCCACTTCATCATGGTGAATAATCTTTTTAATGTATTACTGAAGTTGGTTTGCAAGTATTTTTTTGAGGATTTTTGCACCTATGTTTATCAGTGATATTGGTCTGTAGTTTTCTTTTTTGTTGTGTTTTTGTCTGGTTGTGGTATCAGGGTGACATTGGCCTTATAGAATGAGTTTGAAAGTGTTCCCTCATCTTCAATTTTTTTGAACAGTATGAGTAGAATTGGTATTGATTCGTCTCTAAATGTTTAGTAGAATTCAGTGAAGCTATCAGGTCCTGGGCTTTTCTTTTGTGGGAGACATTTTATTACAGTGTCAATCTTGTTACTCATTATTGGTTTGTTAAGGTTTTCCATTTCTTTGGGGCTCAATCTCTGATAGGCTATATATGTCCAGGAATTCCTCTACTTTTTATAGTGTTCCACGTATGTTGGAGTATAATTGTTTGTAATAGCCTATAATGATTTTTTTCATTTCTGTGGTCTCAATTGTTATGTCTTTTTCATTTGTGATTTTATCTGTTTGGTTCTTATCACTTTTTTCTTAATTAGTCTAGCTAAAAGTTTGTGAATTTTAACTTTTTTTAAAAAAACTAACTTTTTGTTTTATTGATCTTCTGTATTTTTTAGTCTCAATTTCATTTATTTCTACTCTGATCTTTATTATCTTTCTCCTTCTACTAATTTTGGGTTTGGACTGAAGAATGAAATAGCAAAGGTCGTAAACTGGTGGAAAACCATACCATGCTTATGGGTTGGCAGAATCAGCATTGTTAAAATATCTGTACTACCCAAAGTAATTTAAACGTTCAATGCAATCCTTATTAAAATACCAACATCATTTTTCTTAGATTTAGAAAAAATAATTCCACGCTTCATATGGAACCAGAAAAGACCCCATATAGCAAAAGCAACCTTAAGCAAAAAACAAAACAAACAAAAAAAAAGTTTGGAGTCATCAATTTACTAGACTTCAAGCTATACTACAAGACTATAGCAACTAAAACAGCATGGTACTGGCACAACAACAGAGACATAGACCAATGGAATAGGACTGAGAACCCAGATATAAAACCATCCTCGTATAGCTCTCTGATCTTTGACAAAACAGACAAAAACGTACACTGGGGGAAAGAATCCTCATTCAATATATTGTGTTGGGAAAATTGAATAGCCACATGTAGAAGACTGAAACAGGATCTGCACCTCTTACCACTCACAAAAATCAACCTATGGTGGATAACAGACTTAAACCTAAGGCATGAAACCGTAAGAATTCTAGAAGAAAATGTTGGAAAAACTCTTAAAGACATTGGCCTAGGCAAAGAATTTATGAAGAAGACCCCAAAGGCAATCCCAGCAACAACAAAAATAAATAAGTGGGACCTGATCAAATTAAAAAGCTTCTGCACAGCCAAGGAAACTATCAGGAGAGCAGACAACCTACAGAATGGGAGAAAATATTTGCATGTTACACATCCAATAAAGGGCTGATAATTCGAATCTCTATAGAATTCAGGAAAATCAGCCTGAAAAAATCAAACAACCCTATCAAAAAGTGGGCGAAGGATATGAACAGAAACTTTTCAAAAGAAGATAGAATAATGGCCAACAAACATATGAAAAAGTGCTCAACATCTCTAATCATCAGGGAAATGCAAATCAAAACTGCAATGAGATATCACTTATCTCCAGTGAGAATGGCCTTTACCAAAAAGTCCCCAAACAATAAATATTGGCATGGATGCATAGAGATGGGAACACTCATACACTGCTGGTGGGACTGCAAACTAGTACAACCTCTATGGAAAGCAATATGGAGATACCTCAAAGAGCTAAAAGTAGAACTACCATTTTATCCAGCAATCCCATTACTGGGCATCTACCCAAAAGAACAAAAGACATTCTGTAGAAAAGACATCTGCACCAGAATGTTTATAGCAGCACAATTCACAATTGCAAAGATGTGGAAACAACCCAAGTGCCCATCAGTGCATGAGTGGATTAATAAAATGTGGTATATGTATACCATTGAGTTCTATTCAGCCACAAAAAACAGTGGTGATCTAGCACCTGCTGTATTATCCTGGATAGAGCTGGAATCCATTCTACTAAGTGAAGGTACCACAAGAAAGGAAAAATAAGCACCACATGTACTCACCATCAAATTGGTACTAATTGATTGACACTTTGTTAATCCACGCAGTATTGATGGGCACTGGTGAAGCCAGCTTGTGTTTGCACTGCCATTTTGGAACTAGAAGTCCTCAGAAAATCTTAATATAATAAAAGTGCTAATCTCTTCCAAATAAATCTATACCATTAATGTAATTTCAATCAGAAACCTAAGAGAGTTTCCTTTTAAATTGTCAAAATTATTTTTAAAATGTATATAAGAAACCTAAGTATGCAAAAATTGCCAAGAATGCTTTTGAAAAGGTAGAAAATAAGGATTTATCTTACCTTCTATTACTATTAAAGACTACTCTATTCCAAAATCTTCCTCTCAGCATCTGCTTTTAGGGAACCCAACATGATAGTTGTGATCTACCTGTCACTCAAACATATTTTGATGGGAATGTCAAAATCCAACTTCAACACTGTATTTTTAATCCAGATAAATGAATATGAAAGAGAAATGGTTTAAGTTTTTTAAAGTTACACATTACAGCCAACTGGGTGTCAGGTGGGCTATGGATACAGAAAGCAGTACTCATTATCCCTTTCCTATTGTCTTATGCCTTTGTGCTTTGCTTTTTGAACATTTGCCTTTGTGACCTGGTTTTCCTTCTTGACTGGATCATTTGGCTTGTTTTCCACCCAGCGCAACTCCTCTCTGCTTTGCTTCTACTTCTGTGATTTGGCTCGCCTCCCAGTGCTTTGTTCTGGCTTGGCCACCTTTATGCTCCACTTGGCTTTTGACCAAGGTCCAGCACTTTTTCTCACTTGCTTCATCCTTGTGTACACTTCCAGAATTTCAGATTTAGTCATCAACTCATTTGCAATTATACTGTCCCTCTCTGAAGTAAACTGTCTGCAGTGGATTATGGCTAGTGGCTAGACTCTCAGAAATTTAAAGCCTGAAGGCACGTCTTATTTATCAGCCAGGCATTGTAATTACAAATTTTATTAGTTTGCTTAGGCTGCCATAGCAAAGTACCCCAGTCTAGGTAACTTAAACAACATAAATATTTTTTCTAAAAATTCTGGAGGCTGGAAGTCTGAGATCTGGGTGTAGGCAGGGTTGGTTTCTTCTAAGGCCTCTATCCTTGGCTTGTATATGGCTATCTGCTCCCTGTGTCTTCATATGGTCTTCCCTTTAAGTGTGTCATTGTCCTAATTTACTCTTCTTATGAAGACACCAGTAATATTGAACTAAAGCCTATGTCAATGACCTCATTTAACTTATTTACTTCTTTTTTTCATGGTTTTTAAATTTGTTTTTTTATTTCCGAATATTATGGGAGTACAAATGTTTTGGGTATGTGGATTGCTTTTGTACAGCTTGAGTCATTTGTGCACAGATAGTGCACATTATGTGTGCCTATCACACAGGTAGTGCACATTGTACCCGTTAGGTATAATTTCACCCATCCCCACCTCCCCCCTCCTACCTGCATAATTTCCATTGAGTTTTACTTCCATCTGTGCACATAAGTGCTGATTGGTTAGCTCCAATTTAATAGTGAGTACATGTGGTGTTTGTTTTTCCATTCTTGTTATACTTCACTTAAGAGAATGGTCTCCAGATCAATCCAGGTTATTGTAAATATATTAATTCATTTTCTTATTGCTGAGTAGTAGTCCATGATGTACATATACCACATTTTATTAATCAACTCATGAATTGATGGGAAATTGGATTGATCCCACATCTCTGCAATTGTGAATTGTGCTGCAATAAACATTCAAGTGTACATGTGGTTTTCATAAAATCACTTTTTTTTCGTTTGGGTAAATACCCAGTAGTGGGATTTCTGGATGAAATGGCAGGTCTACCTTTAGTTCTTTGAGGAGTCTCCATACTATTTTCCATAGAGGTTGCACTAGTTTGTAGTCCCACCAATGGTGTATAAGTGCTCCTTTCTCTCCACATCCATGCCAGCATCTATTGTTTTGAGACTTTTTGATAAAAGTCATTCTCACTGGGGTTAGGTGATATCTCATGGTGGTTTTGATTTATATTTCCCTGATGATTAGACACATTGAGTATTTTTCATATTTTTATTGGTCATTAGTCTATCTTCTTTGAAAAGCTTCCGTTCATGTATTTTGCCCACTGCTTAATGGGATTGTTTTACTTTTTCTTGCTGACTTGCTTGGGTTCTTTGTCAATTCTGGTTATTAGCCCTTTATCAGATGTATACCATGAGCATATTTTCTCCCATTCTGTAGGTTGTCTATTTGCTCTGTTGATTGTCTCCTTGGCTGTGCCAAAGGTTTTAATTTAATCAAGTTACATTTATTTATTTTTGTTCTTGCTGTGATTGCCCTTGGGGTCTCCTTCATAAATTCTTTGCCTAGATTGATATCTAGAAGAGTTTGTGCCACAGTTTCTTATAGAATTCTTATGGTTTCATGTCTTAGATTTAAATCTATTATCCATCTTGAATTAATTTTTGTGAGTGTGAGAGATATGGATTGTGTTTCAATCTTCTATGCGTGGTTATCCAATTTTCCTAGCACCATTTATTGAATAGGGCTTCTTTTCCCCAATGTATATTGCTGTCTACTTTGTCAAAGATCAGATGACAATATGTGGATGGTTTTACATCTGAGGTTCTGTGTTCTGTTCCATTGATCTTTGTCTCTATTTTTGTGCCAGTTCTGTGCTGTTTTGGTTACTATAGCCTTGTAGTATAGCTTAAGGTCTGGTAAAATGATCCTCTAGATTTATTCCTTTTACTTAAGGTTGTGTTGGCTATTCAGGCTCTTTTCTGGTTCCAGATAAAGCATAGAATTATTTTTTCAAGATCTGAAAAAAATGACATCAGTATTTTGATGGGGATTGCATTGAATCAGTAAATCACTCTGGATAGTATAAACATTTTAACAATGTTGATTCTGTTGATCCATGAGTATGATATATTTGTCCATTTGTTTACATTATCTGCAATTTCCTTCCTCAGTGATTCAGAGTTCACGGTGTAGAGATCTTTCACCTCCTTAGTTAAATATATTCCTAGGTATTTTATTGTCTTTATAGCTATTGTGAAGGGCATTGAGTGCTTGACTGTTGTTGGTGTATAGGAATGCTACTGATTTGTGTACATTGATTTTGTAACCTGAGACTTTGTTGAATTTGTTTATCAATTCCAGGAGTCGCTTGGCAGAATCTTTGGGGTTTTCTAGATATAAAATCATGTCATCAGGAAAGAGTGATAGTTTGACCTCTTCTTTCCCCATCTGGATACCCTTGATTTTCTTCTCTTGCCTGGTTGCTCTGACTAGGACTTCCAGCACTATGTGGAACAGAAGTGGTGACAATGGGCATTCTTGTCTTTTTCCAGATCTGAGTGGGAATGCTTTTAACTTTTCCCCATTCAGTATGATGCTGGCTGTGGGTCTGTTGTATGTTGCTTTTACAATTTTGAGATATGTTCCATCTATGCCTATTTTGTTAAGAGTTTTTGTTATAAAAGAATGCTGAATTTTGTCATACTTTTTCTGCATCTATTGAGGTGATCATATGATCTATGTTGTTGCTTCTGTTTATGTGGCAAATCACATTTATTGATTTATGTATGTTGAACCATCCATTAATTCCTGGGATGAAGCTCACTTGTTTGTGGTGGATTATTTTTTTCATGTGCTGCTGGATTAGGTTTGCTAAGAAGTTCATTGAGAATTTTGACATCTATATTCATAAGGGATATTGGTCTATAGTTTTCTTTTTTGTTGTTATTGTATATTTTCTTGGCATTGGTATCAAGGTGATACTGGCTTTGTATAATGAGTTGGGGAGGATTCCTTCCTTCTCAATGTTATGAAATAATTTCTGTAGTATGGGTACCAATTCTTCTTCATAGATCTGATAAGATTTGGCTGTGAAACCATCTGGTCTGGGACTTTTTTTGTTGGAAGTTCTTTTATTGCTGTCGCAATTTCTTTGCTCATAATTGGTATGTTCAGGAGTTCTATTTCTTCCTGATTGAGGTTGTGTGCTTCCAGGAATTTGTCCATTTCATCAACGTTTTTGAGTTTATGTACTTAGAGATTTTTATAGTATTCATAGATGATATTTTGTATTTCTGTGGTATCAGTTGTTAATATCTTTTTCATTTTTGATTGAGGTTATTTTGGTCCTTTCTTTTCTATTTCTGGTTAATCTAGTGAGAGGTCCATCAATAGTGTTTATCATTTCAAAGAACCAACTTTTTGTTTTGTTAATCTTCTGTATTATTTTTGTTTGTTTGTTTTCTATTTTATTTAGTTTTGCTCTGACCTTAGTTTTTCTTTTCTTCTTCTGGGTTTGGGATTTGTTTGCTCTTCCTTTTCTAGTTCCTTGACTTGATTCATTAGATTATTTATTTGTGATCTTTCTGTCTTTTTGATGTAGACATTTAATGTTATAAATTTTCCCCTTAGGACTGCTTTTGCTGAATCCCACAGATTTTATTAACTTGTGGCCCCTTTGTCATTTAGTTTGAGGAATCTTTTGAATTTTCACCTTAATTTCCTCTTGACCCAATAATTGTTCAGCAGTAGGTTTTCTAATTTCTATGACTTTTTTTTAGAGTTGAGTGTTTCTGTTGGAGTTGATTTCTAATTTTATTCCACTGTTGTCCAAGAAGACACGTGGTAAAATTTCTATTTTTTTGAATTTGTTAAGACAAATTTTGTGGTGTTTTTTAATTTATTTTCTGCTTGGAGGATCTGTTCAGTTCTGTCAGTGGGGTGTTGAACTCCCCAGTAATTATGATGCTACTGTTTATCACTTTTTTTTGATCTTGTAGGTTTGTGCTTTATTAATCTGGGTGCACCTGTGTTAGGTGCGTAAATATTTACAATTGTTATGTATTCTTGATGAATTGCTCTGTTTACCATTATATAATGACTGTTTTGTCTTTCTTCACTTTTGCTGATTTGAAGTCCATGTTCTCTGATATTAGAATGGCTACACCTGCTTTCTTTTGATTTCCATTTGCATTTCCTCTTTCTGTCTGCGGATCTTCAAGCAAGTTCCTTCATTTATTTCAGCCTCAATTGCCTTCTCTGGAAAATGAAGAAAATAAGTGTTTGTCTCATAGGACTGTTGTGAAGGTTAAATATATATATATATATATATAAAATGATTCATAGTCAGCACTCAATAAAGATTATTTCTTTACTTTTGCTGATTTGAAGTCTATGTTCTCTGATATGAGAATGGCTACACTTGCTTTCTTTTGATTTCCAAGATTAACTATTATTGGCATCTTTGAGGTCCCAGCACCAACACAGAATCCAATACAAATACACATAAAAAATATTTGTATACATAAAAATATGCATGGGTGAGAGTTTTATTCAATTACTCATTTGCTTAACAGCTATTTATTGAGCACTTACTGTCTATAGTCAATTCTCCTGATTTATGGTGCTTATGTTCTATAAAGTCACCATGAACACTGAATTATATCAATAGAATACTGAACCATTGCTCCTAGGGGAAATACAAGGTTAGGTTCCTGTAAGCTTCTAGTCACATTTTTATCAACTAATCACCTCATAAACTTGTTTTATGTGTGTTTCTATTCCAATACACCATATTTAATATATATTATTAATTCATTAACATTGAACTCACGGTCAATAGCATATCACTCATACTTGAACAAAGCTTATCTAACATACATGTTTTCTCCATAAGATGTATAACAGCCTTTTTGCACTTACGGAGATGAGACAGCTCTCCAACATTACACTTTGGAGCCATTTTAAACAGTGAAATTACCCCAAAAAAGGGCACAAAAATGCAAAAAACATGACACTAAATAAACCTCAAAAAGCATACTTGTTTAGTGTCTGAGATATGAAAGAAGACAGAGTGAGTTGCTTTCTTCAACCTCAGCTGGGAGCATGCATGCCCACCAGGAGACTAAAATTTTTCAGTGCTCAGCATATGTCCATGAATGACCAAAAAAGTGCAGCTAGTATTGATTTTGGGGTTACAAATAAATTTCAGTGAGTAGGTGAGTTCACAAGTACAGAATCCTCAAATAACGAGGATCAACTGTATGTCAAGCATTGTATTAAGTTATAGCACACACTGCAGAACAAGAAAGTTACTTCAGTGATGCTTACTGTCTAGCAGAGGACAGAGTGGTAGACAGCAAAGGAGGGACTTAATGAGTGACCTGCTGACTTAAGATGTTGGCAGGAATGTTCTGATTCCTTGAATCCTCTGGGGAGGAAGAGGATTCCAACCATCTGCCTCCTGAAGGATCTCCTATGTCATTCTACTTTCTGAATAATTAGTTTCCCTTTCCAGAGGGTACCTAGGGGAAGATCCTAGTGAAGTTCAAGCTGAGTTATGTAGTATGTCACAGGTCCTTTTGCATCCTCTACCTCCTGAGAAATGCTTGCACTTGAATGAGATGGGATTAGAATTCTCCCTTTTACTTAAATGGTCCCTGGCTGCAACACTTTCCTTCTTCAGAGTGTCTATGGCTAACCTTTCAAAGTGCTCTCTTTGATGCCAACAGCCAGCATTCTGCAAGGTGGCAGCATGCGGACAATGGACACATCTCTGTTCTGAACTGACATAGACTTGTTCTATTCCCCTCTCTGACACTGAACTTTACAACAAGGACTCAGAATTTTGTCCGTACATGAGAACCACTTGAGGGGGCTTTTAAAAACTATCAATGCCAGGCTCCATCCATAACCAATCAGATTGGCTTTGAGGGTGGATCTCAAGGATCCTTATTTTTTAAAATTCCCAAATGAATTTAATATGCATCCACAGTAGAGAACTACCATTTTGATTATGTTTCAATTTCCTCATCTGTAGAAAAAGATGTTGGTATCTGATGAATCCCAAGAAAGTATGTTATAAGCTACAATCCTAAATTATGTTTCAAAACTACCAAGACACTTCCCCCTCCAGTCTTTTTTCCACTAATGTAGCTACTATAAGAAATATGCTAATTAAAAAATTTTCTTTCCCATAGTATGTCTATAGCATCATTGATATTTATCTCCCCTCAGAAGTTTGGAAAGGAGTAAAGTGATATTTTCCCTCCAAAGAACAAAAACAAAAAAGGCAAAAAAAAATAACACAGTGTTTACAAAATGTGGAAAAAGGCACCATGATCTTTCACATGATATTTGAACTTGAATTCTCTGTAGCATAAATTTCATTGCCATTTTGTGCCTCCCTCTAATGACATCCCTTGAGCACTTAGGTCTGAGTGTCATCATTGTGGCTGGAGAGAACAGGAGAGCAACAGAGTTGAGCCAAACAGACTTTTTTTTGGTTTGTTTTTGTTTTTGAAAAAGAACGTGTCTGGGACTCTGAAACATAGTTCAGATTGGAAACTACAAAGTAAGCTTAGAATAGATTTGAGTGGGCAGATGAGCAGAGCAAAGGCCACCAGGCTCTCCCCACAGGCCAAATGCTGAGTGAAGTAACAGGACACTTTGGCAGAGTTCTCATCAAATGAGACACTAAAATCCCATGCTTGGGTTACTTAACAAAACCCTCTTTGAATGATATGCAGCAAGTCTTCTCAAGGTAAAATGAAATTGTCAGAATAATAAATAATAATAGATAATGATAGACACACTGATCAGTAGTGATCCCAAGAGCTTTTCTAACTATTCAATGAATGGAGTTTTAAAAAAATTATCCCCTGCTAATCTGTTAAGTTGGGACACTCAGTTCATGGATTGCATGGGGCTTAAATATATAGTTGACCTCCAGCAGCCAAGATATGATGTTTTCCAAAATTGTTAGCAAAAAGATGATGGAATGAAGCTCTGACAAAAGTCTACGAGCTTCCAGAATGTACCAGAAGTTGGGCAAGCTGATTAGTAAGGTGCCAGCAGTTACTGCAGTTCATATGAATGGCAAGTGACACTCAGTGACATCTTAGAAGAGTACATGCAATCAGATCCCAGAGGCAAAATATCAAGGCTGGACAGAGGGTGTTGCCCATGACAGAGAGAAGTAAGCAGATAGTATGTATCTATACAGGTATGAATCAGAAACCATGGGGTCATGAAGCATAAATTAGGAAACTGGGCTCGAATATTGGACTCCAAAGGTTAAAGGACTCAGTGAGTCAGAAATCTAGTCAGACAGAAACTTAACCGGGGTTCCAGCAACAAATTCAGAGTTGTTAGTAAGAATAGATCTGGGAATTCTAGGCTTGCTGATAGGGTAACAAACCATTTTGGTTTGTCTGGCACTTTTTTGCTTTTATTACTCAAAATTCTGCACCTAAGAACAACCTCTCAGTCCTGAGAAAACAGAGACATTTGATTAGCCTATTGCCATATAATCCTGAGCCATGACCGGACATTTTCTGAGTAGAGGAGGCCCATTCTAAAGAAGACTATAAAAGGATGCAGCCAATTTGAGGGAGATATCAGAGAAAGGATAGGGAATGAATAATGCACCTTAAAGCTAACATGTCTGGCCATGGGATCTTCTGAATATCCTTTTATTTCTTGGGACTTCAGTTTCCTCATCTGCAAAATGATCTCTTGGGATTAGAGCAATGACTTTCTTTTTTATTTTTCTCTTTTAAAGGAAGAACTTTTTCTTCAAACAAAATCTTACCCAAAAAGGAATATATAAACCAGATAAAGCAGAGCTGCTGGATTGAAGCCAGGTTAAGAGACCTATAACCCTGACCACTTGGCTGTACACTCAGTTCTGCCCCCAGACGTCCCCTGAGGCATCTGTGCTATACATATATGGCTCCGAAAATCACAATTTAAAAACTACCAACTGGATAATCTTCAAATTCTCTCTGGGTCAGAAATCCCATGATGCCTTGGCCGTCTGCAATGTTACCCCTATTTTCCATAACTGAATTAACTGTCCTTATTTTCAGAGTTCCTCCCTCAATATCTCCCCCTCCATCCAGCACAAACACTATTCAGAACATAGGGAACCAGCTTGCTGGGCTCTGCTCTCTCTCAAAGTCAAACAATGCATAGAAAACATACTGAAATAACCATCTCTGGGTGGTATGAATATGGGTGGCTGATTTCTTATGGTGTATGCATGTGTGTGTGTCTGTGAGTGTTTCTGTATTGCCTGCAATTTGAATATATTATTTATTTGATTTTGCGCCAAACCCTGGAGTTTAGATAAGCTTTGGTCTCATCTACTACATTTGATCTACTAACCTCCCCCTGTTTAGACATTCTTTTTTCTTGGTTCCTGCCTTTTGTCTTACATCCTGATTTCACAATGCACATTTTCAGTTTTTCATGTATCATTTTTCCACCCCACATTTGCCCCCCTACTTTGGCTTCCAATGTGAGTTTCCATTATTAGCATTCATGTCCCCCACTCCTAGGAGACTGATCCAGCCCTAAGATGCCACACTATTTCCAGTGGGTCTCCCTATAAGCTAATTCCCTGGCCAAAGTCCTCTTCTCTCCATGCAAATAGCTTAGTAATCATGCTGTGTCTACCTCTCAGCCTTACAGGGTGATCCATTCCCAGTTCTGCTGGCTTCACAGGATCTGCTTCCCTGTGAAGAGGATGCTCTGATAGGGAGGAGCCAAGTCCTTGAATCCAATGACCCTGGGTGGTATATCATTTGGTCTCCCTGAGAATGAAGACCCTCCAACTGATCCTCAAATCTTGCCAAAGGATGTATCCCTCCCTTTGCCATGTATACGAAAGCCCTATGGCTAGATATTGATGATCCTATCACCTTAAAAGGATCAGGACCACAGAGGTATAGCGAGCCCCAGACAGTACATTGGAAGGTGGTGGAATAATCAGGTGACAGCTGTTAATTAGAATATGTTCAGTTGCTTTAGGAAGAAGGGAAACTTAACAAAAGCAAAATTCTTTATTGGAGTCGTTGCTCATGAGCCACAGTCCATGGTCCTGCAGCAAATCCAGTTTCAACCATTCTTATCTTCAATTACCTAGTACCTGATTCATATCTGACCAGGTTCTCCTGGTCTTTTGCTTCCATTGTTAATTTGGAAGCAAATTATCAAATCTGATTCTGCTTAATGTCATTTATCTGTCAATAACCCTGCACATTTTAAACTACCCAACCTTGCTACTTGCTGCTTCTTAAAAGATGATGGTGAATAGGTTTGACTCAGGATAAAATGTTCTACCACTGACTAAATTTGTGACTCTTAGCAAATTACCTAAACTCTCTAAACCTTACCTTTTCATCTGTGAAATGGGAAAGAGTTGCCTTACAGAATTGTTGTAAAGATTAAATTATGATATTTATTAAATGTTTGGCATGCTATCTGGCCCTTAAAAGGTTATCCTTATTTGTATAAATCAGGGCTACTCAAAATGTGGTTCATGGACCAGTGCTGATTGTTTGTGACTGGTCTGTGATGAAAAAAGTATAGAAATTGGGAGTTAGCACCTAGAAACTTTTAGATTGGAAATTTTCTTTTAAGAACCTGGGTTTTTCCCCACAGGTATTTTGAGAAGCACCGATATAGATGGAGCCTCAGTTGAGGAAATGTTTGATGTACAACTTAGCATATATAACCTGGAAAGACATTCTTAAGCAATATTTAGTGACTGCTCCCTTTTCTGCTGGCTGATTGTCTTCATGGCATTGTCAATCCTGGAAAGTCCTCCCGTCATACCCTTATATTTGTGAAGGATCTCTTTCCCTTTCTGCTCATCTGTTGATGTCTGTTAAGGAAACACAAATTAACATTAACAGTTGTTCAAAACACAGCTCTGAAAATCTGTTTCCAAAGCACATGGGATGCATTCCAAAGCCAACTGGCATTTCTGATTTGTGTTACCCATGCCATTTCTCAAAGCTGTCAGAGGATAATTAAAAGTCAGAGGGGAAAATTTAATTCTTTTCATGTTAAGGTATAGTGGCTGTAGTAGAAAGAAAGCATTAACATTTTCAGAAGAGGAGGAGAAGAGGGCTTGATTAAATCTAAAGAAAACAATCAATTCTAAATGTATGCTGTGGTCACTTTATCCATTAGCTTCAGGACAAGAGTGGCATTTGGAGCACAGACTTTTCAAGGCATTGGCACTGGGCCATTCCTGAAGCACGCAGTCATTATGGAGACATTTAATTAGTGCATTTTGCATGATTGCCTGTGGACACGGGAGAGGCAATATGCCATCTAGCCCTTTTAGGGTCAGTTGATGGCTGACGAGAAGCTTGCAAATTTATGGTAAATCCTTTGAGGTTAGGAACTTCATATTACTTCCATTTTTAATACTCTCCATGCCTAGAATAGGACCTGGAACATAGAAGGCATTCAATAAAATATTTATTGAGTGAATAAATGTATTTCAAGTCACCAAATCTAGAATACCTCTAGAAACTTGTTTCTGTTGCTGGGTCAGTCCAGGATGCCTGGACCTAGTAAATGGCAGAACCAGGATTCAAACACAGAGCTGTCCAACTCCAGAGCTCATGCTCACTCTACTACAGCCCACTGCATAGATGACATCAGAAACAAACACCATGCCCTTCGCAATTACAGTGGCCCCAGAATGTCTAATCTGGCCCACTCACTCTCCAAATCTCACTGGGGCCTCACTTCTCTCACTTCTCTCTAAAAAGATATATGTAAGTGGTGCCTCCTAAACTTATTATCAAGAAAATAAAATTGTATGTTTTTACTGTGGACAAAGAAGTCCTCCCTCTCTCTATATTCATCTATGCAATATGTTCTGGCCTTGTCTTGAAGAACCTAAGTTGGACCTTGAGGGTACAAAAGGAGACATCACTCTAATAGATTGAAGGATAAAGCCAAAGTGGAATCTGGTTCAAAAATACATTCCAGTCTTATCTTTGTTTATCTTCCCTGCTCTAATAGCCGCATGAAATATATTACCCTTGAGCTTCCTTTATTTGAATGTTTTTATTACAGTAACAGAACTAACAACAGTGTTTAGTTTAAGTAAACATGATAGCACTTTCGGAGTAAATTGACCTCCTTTCTTTGATCAGCCAAAAAAAAAAAAAATTAGATGAGCTCCTTGTTGTGCCCTGAAGGGTAGAAGATTCAGACTTTGTTATATTGAGGGAGCAAAGAACTTTCAGAATCATAAACTCAGTCCTTTGATTTGACATCAATAATCTAATTTAGTGGCTTCATAGAGTGGGGCTTGAGACTTAAAGCGTCGTAAGAATCGAGGCCAGGAGAAAAGTAAGGATGAAGGCATGGGTTAAAATTGAAAGAAGTTAACAAAGGCTGGAAAAGAAGAGATGCAAATCAAGAAATGCTAAATTAAACTTTCAAATACAGCTCTTAACTAGTGCCTCCTCCTGGCTTAGAAACTATGAGAAGTGTGAAGAATGGATTTCTGTGTAATCTTTGGATGAAATATGTCTCACACTTAAGAAAATAATTATATATGTGAGTTTCAAGTAAAGTACAATAGTCAAAGCAGAGAAAACGTGTACTAGAGGTGTGATATAGAAGAGGGGAAAGCAATGTTGGCTCACAGCTTACAACACAGGGAGGTAAAGAAGAATAGCAAAGGGAGTTAAAGGTCAGAGAGAACATTTTGAACATGGTCTCATGGGCAATGCTGGGCTTTTATGGGAAAGGATCCTGGCTTGAAACAGAGGGTACACTCAATTGGGGTAATTGGAGAGGCTATACTAAGGGGACTATTTATAAAAGTTTGTGGTCAGAATTAAGGGAAGCCAACTAGAGGTGGTAAAATACCCAGGGGCCAGCAACAGCAGGGAGCTGTTACCACCCTAACCCTGAAATCACAAGAGTGGAAAGACATTACTGAAAACTGGAAAGAGCTGTAGCTATAGGAGAAAGTCACCTTCCCGGAACTGTGGTCTTCAACAAAAGAACAAAGCCACTGCAAAATTTCTGCTTAGTTGGAAGGAAGCTGGTAGAATAAATAACTCAACTTCCCTTTACTTCCCAAGTCTCCTGCTGGTGCCTCCTATTGGCTAAACTCAATTGGAAGCCGGTTGTCAATGAAGCCTAATAGAACAGGATAAAGTGTGAAGAGGGAATCCGGAGAGATAGGGAAAATAGAATGTCCAAGAGCCATGGGCCCTTTGTGATGAGAAGATACTGGGAAGAGAATGGGCTTTAAATAGAATTGGAAAGTAGAAAAAGTATGCCATCCTGGTGCAAGGAGCTGGAACTCCATGGTGAAAGAACATATCTCTAGGGATAATGGGTTTATTTAACATAACAGAATCAAAAGGTCTGAAGTCTACAGCAATATTGTTCTTGATATTTTTATGGAACAAAATATTAATCATGATAGACTTTTATTTTAGTACTTAAGTGGTTTCTGGAGACCTAAGAAAATGATTTATCACCCATTATTCTTATTCCATTTTTCATTTTTATCTGTATCAGTGCAACTTTGTAGACATGACATTGAGAATTACATTAACCCTTTCTTTATGGTACCATATAAATAAATATAAAAGCTTATTTTCTAATTATATGATGGGAACCTGTACAACTGGATCTGTCTAGTATTTGGTTAAAAACTGATTTAGTTTTACAATATTATTTGGTCTCATCTTTAAGGCATTGAAAACTGTAACAGAAATAGTTTTCCTTAAAAGGAGAAAGATGAATGGATACTCAATTATTTCATTCTCTTTAGTTGATTACATTTTTGGTTTTCTGGTCAAAAGCAAACACAACTCAATATTTTCCACAGACTTAGTCTTATGATTACATTAAATCATCTCTAGCTTTCTTTAAATTTTTTTCTCTAACTAGAAGACCTTTCCTTTGTGTCAGTAGAATTCTCCCTTTTATTCATATTTAGCAATTTATCCAAGCAATTTGGCATGACTATTAAACATGCTTAGAATTATTAAAGTTTATAACTTAAACGTTGAATTACATTTCCTTTCCAGAGGCTTATATAGTAATTGTTCAGCTGAAAAATAATATAATCTTGTTTTCTTCATCCATGTATGTTTTGAATGTACTATTCATCACATTTAAAATACATCTTTTTTCTATTTTCATAAATTAATATGAAATATTGAATACAAATTATAATCATCTCCTTAGAATTAAAGAAATGATTAAGGAGGCTATTACATAAATAGCTTCATGTGATTGTGATAATGAAAGCATTTATTCAAGAATAACAACTTACATTTTTGGAGTCCTTGAAGCTTATATAGCTCTGTAACCCATGTCATTGGATACTTTCTACAACCAGGGATGGTAGACAAGGAAGGTGGTATTATCTCCCATCCTACTAAAGGGAAAACAGGAGCTCAGAGAGTTAAAGTAACTTGTCTAAGATTGCAAAACTAGTAAACAGGGGAAGTAGAACTTGAATATATATATCCTCTAAATGTTAAATTAATAACATGTGCCACAGCTGCATAGGCCTGGAAAGGGTTGAGTGGGTTTATGAAAAATGTACATTTTTTTTTTTAATCTCTCTTGATGGCGATTCTACCTATTTCCTTTCTGCCTGATCCAACAATCAACCATTTGACAAGAATTCCTAACATTTATGTATCTCAGACCTATGGTTCCTGTGTGGCTGCCCTGAAAGGAGATAGAGATATGCTGGTTTGGCATATATTAGAAAATGGAATTTATATTCCTGAAGACAGCAATTAAAGTTTCCTTTAACATTCTTATATGGAGTGAAATAATTTCAGCGACTTTGTCTCTGGGAACCTGCTTCTCTCTTTACTGGTCAACATCTATTTAAAGTGGTGGAGAGCATTGGGGTGGGATCAATACCAGGTAGGCCTGCAGTTAGGGAGAAAGAGAGAGAGAGAAAAACTCTTTGATTCTCCAGTTGGAAATGTTAATCTTGTTCACCCGTTTCCTAGCATTTAAAAACTTCTCAGGATGCCCCTCTAGCCTTTTACTCCCTCTATTTTTCTCTCTACTCATCTACATCTTCCTTGTTTTTTCTTTCTGCTCTATTCTAATGTGGTGTCATACTATAGTTTTAACCAGATTAATCTGAGTACAATTCCTGGCTTTTACCCTATTAAGATTTCTGGTTTTGTTTTGTTTTTTGTTTTTTTGCCTTAAAACCTATTTTTATCTGGAATTAATATACTATATACTGTTAATATTTATATTTACACATTTGTATAGCAATTTATATGTTCACCACTTTTTCTTGCATTCTATACTTTCATTCTGGGGACATTTCCCTTTTTCCTGAAATAGTCTTTTACTATGAGTTTTATTTTTCTTTTCTTCCTTTATTAAAGTCCTATTGTTAGTAAACACTCTTAGTTTTGTCTGTAAATATATTTATTTCACCCTTGTTTTGTTTTTTATAAGAACATTACAGATATATAATGCTAGGTTAGCAGTTATATTCCCTGAATATATTGAATAAGTCATTTCACTGTCTTCTTGTTCTATTATTATTGCTGATAATTCAGCTGTCCAATTGTTGTCACTTAATAATTTTTAAAATCTATTTCTGACTGATCTCAAGGTCTTTTCTTTGTCCTTAGCTTTTTAGTTTCACTTTCAGTACAATGTATTGAGGTATGGCAATCTTTTATTCTGCCTGAGTTTCATTGAAATTTCTGATTCTAACGATTCAAATTTTTCAGCAATTCTGAAAAATTTTAGCCATTGCTTATTCAAAAATAACCTTTCCTGAAATCTATTATTTCTGTGAAACTTCTACTTGACATGTATTAGATCTTCTGCCTCTATCCTCCATGTTTCTAGGCTTTCTCTCTCATTCTCCAACATACCCCCCCAAAGCTGCCATTAAAACTGAAGTCATATGTCTCTGAGACATATGATCCTCTAAGGTACTCTCTTAACATTTAAAATTTAGTCTTAATTCATACCTTCTTGTTTTGAGTCTCTCAGAATTTTCCTTAGTTCATGGCCAAATCACATAGGCTTTTAAAAACATAATTTTATCCATAAATTTTAGGTGTTTTGTAGTAAGAGGTTTCTCAGTCAGTTTAATCTTCTTTTTTTGCTGTTGTTATTTTTTTTCCTTTTGATTATTTTTTAAATGTCTTTTTTGTAAATTTCAGAATATTATAGGGATACAAATGGTTTGGTTACATATATTGCCTTTGCACCACCCAAGTTGGAGCTACAAATAAGCCCAATCCCCAGACATCATGCACCTTACCTGTTGGATATGAATTTACCCATACCCTCCTCCCCACCCACCTGCCCAATGCCCTATGTATCTTACTTCCATTTGTGCATATAAGTGTTGATCAATTAATACCAATTTAATGGTGAGTACATGTGATGCTTGTTTTTTCATTCTTGTGATATTTCACTTAGAAGAATGGGTTCCAGCTCTATGCAGGATAATACAAGATGTGTTAGTTCACCATTGTTTCTTGTAGCTGAGTAGTACTCCATGGTATACATATACCACATTTTATTAATCCAGCCATGTATTGATGGGCACTTGGGTTGTTTCCACATCTTTGCAATTGTGAATTGTGCTGCTATGAAGATCCAAGTGCAGATGTCTTTTTTATACAATGTCTTTTTTTCCTTTGGGTGAATACCCAGTAATGGAATTGCTGGATCAAATGGTATTTCTACTTTGAGTTCTTTGAGGTTTCTCCATATTAATTTCCATAGAGGTTGTACTAGTTTGCAGCCCCACCAGCAGTGGAAGAGTGTTCTCATCTCTCCACATCCATGCCAACATTTGTTGTTTTGGGACTTTTTGATAAAAGCTATTCTCACTGGAGTTAAGTGATATCTCATTGTGGTTTTGATTTGCATTTCCCTAATAATTAGAGATGTTGAGATTTTTTCATATGTTTCTTGGCCATTAGTCTATCTTCTTTTGAAAAGTTTCTGTTCATGTCCTTTGCCCATTTTTTAACCATCTCAGAAGCCAGCCACCATGGTGTAAGAAGCCCAAAATCCAGGGAAAGGCCATGTGTAGGTCCTCTGGTTAACTGTCCCAGCTGAATAGTATCCAACAACCAGCACCAAATACTAGTCATGTAAGAAAGCCTTCTCAAAACTCTAGACAAGTTGAACCTTCAGATGACTCAAACCTTACAAACAAGAATCTCTGGATGAACTCACTCAACCTACTGGATCATGAGAGATATTAATAAATTGTTGTTTTATTAAACCAGTAAGTTTTTGGATAGTTTATTGTATTTATGGTAGACATACATTCCAAGAACAATAGTCAAGTCTTTTTGAATTAGTAGTCATTGTATCTCTTTGAAGTGGCTTTGCAAATCGAATGTGCTATGTTGATATTAGAGGGCATTTTAATTTCCAAATTTGTAGAAAAGGAGCACCTAATTCTTGTATTCATATATGATCTACATACATCAAGTAACAACTATGAGTGTATTACAGTCACATAGATAATTAAAAGAAATACTGTTTACTCTCAATATTATTTAAATATGAAATGACATTTAAAAATATTATAGGATAATATAGGAACATATATTCATGATCGCAGTATCAATAAGTATTTCTATGACAAGATAAAAATAGTAAAAACCATAAGGGGAAAGATTAATAAATTTTACAAACAACCTTTTATTTATACAATTTATTAAAATAAAATTGTAATAATATGATCAAGAAAGTGAAAAGCCACAAACTGGGAAAAGATATTTGTGAAATAACTAGCAAAGGATTGCTATAAAATAGTTTTTACACATATGTAAGGAAAAGGAAACAACCCAATTGAATAGTTTTCAAAAGAAATGAACAGGTATTTCACAGATAAAATACAAAGGATCAGTAACATGTTGAAATGACACTCAACCTCATTAGTAATCAGATTAATGCAAACTAAAACCACATTAAGATGCTATTTAATATTCTACAGATTTGCAAAAATTAAGAAGTCTGAAAATGCCAAGTGTTGGTAAAGATATAAAGCTATTAGAACTTTTCTATACTATGGTAAGAGTGTAAATTTTCTTAACACTATAGGAAACAACTCCATATCTTCTAATAAAATTGAAGCTGTATATACATTAGGACCAAATAATTCTTCCTTTAAATATGTATCTAGAGGAACTTTGCACATGCACAGCAGAAGAAATGTATAAGAATATTATGCAGCATTATTTATCATAGCAGGAAAAAAAAAAAGAACCTGGAAACAATCCAAAAACCCATCAGCAGTGGAGCGGATAAAGAAATTGTGGAATGCTCATAAAATGAAACAATTCAGCATGAAAATGAATGAATTCTTGCTATGTACAATAACATAGTACTGACCAAACAAAGCAAGTCACAATAGAATACAAACAATCTCATTCAATTTATGTACAGTTTAAAACATGAAAAACTAAGCAATATTTGTGTGTGTGTGTATGTATGTGTGTGTTAAAACAATAGAGCAAAGAAAGTAAAAGATAAGAAAATATTCAGGATAGAAGTTATCATAAGAGATGAAATAATGGATTAGCATTTGGGAGGTTTCAGAGGTGTTGGTGATTTTTTGTATCTTATGCTATCTGTGGTTACATAGAAATTTGTTTTATTATTATAGTTGAGACATTTTCCACATATATTTTTATAAGCACATAATATTTCATAATATACCTTTTTCAAAACACAATGACTATGTTAATTAGTAGTGGAGTTGATCAAAATGGAACATAAAAAAGAGAAGTCTGAGAGATAAATCCCAATCCAAGGAATGAATAACAAGAACAGATGATATAAATATTTAGTTTCTCAAATGGATATTATGAAGTTGGAGATGATGCCTTCAGTCTATTTGATATACATTTCATTCAGCTTTTTCACATTTCAGCCATGCAGTCAGATCCCATTATTCTAATGTCATGTTTATCACAAAACCTTCCCAGGCATTGTGCACCCAAGAAGCTTATACACTGTCCAGGCCTACATGGGTTATTGACAATCTGGTTGCTATATTTTCTTTCTGGTTTATGTCAGGCTCTTAGGTATTATAGAGTTAATATGTTACATCCCTGACTAGTAACATATTTGGGACATTAACAAGATTAATTTTGTGAACCTGCCAAGATAAGAACCAGAATTTAAACTGTGAAGAATATATAGGTGAATGCCATATTTTGAAACTTTTTGGGTGTCAGTAAGCTGATCTCCCCAGATGATACCCTGACCTGGAGCCCCATTTCTATAACATTTATTTTTCTTATATTCACATGTAGATAGATAATAAGTCCCTACAGGGCAGAAATAATCTCATATTATTTTGCCTTATCCTCAAAGAAATACACAGTACTTTACATATAGTAAATGTTTAATACTTGTTGACTGGTTGATTGGTAGGACTGTTGGGTACCCATGAACTAATGTGTGAGCATCTATATTATGCTTCGCAATAACAAAAAATATGCCATCATTGACTGTAATGAATGTATAATAACTCCACTTCAACTACCACGTGCTAGCTTACTTGGAAATATAAAACTATTGTTATTGTTCAAGTTCAAATAATTCACTCTTTCCAAAATCAGCTTCTTTTCAGCATTCTGTGAATCCAAGGCAATCCAGAAGAGGCATTTTATGGGTGTGGGGTAGACATTAATGAAGTCAGTAACGAAAGTTTGACATCTGTGAACTCCCCAAAATAAATTTTAAGCAAGGGTATCATGATAATGAAGGTGATGTCAGAGCAGTTTTCATGTCAGTGACAGAACCTTAGGAGATTCTAAGATAAGTGATACTGTAACAATCTTATTGTTTATTCATTATTTTCATCTTGAGAATTATAGCAAAGGAGAAATCTTTCTAATACATTCAAGTGTGATTACATTTGATTTATCCTCCAAATTATTGTTTGCCCTCTTAATTTTTATGGAAAAAAAATTCTGCATTTCTTACATTAGCTAACAGAGAAGCAATCACTTGCCATGAGTCATCACTGGAAATAGAAATTGTTTTAAGTGTTGGACACATTTGTGGTCTGTAAACATTGGACACTAATAAGCACAAGAGTTCCAGTCCTAAAATGATTTTTCTGACGTCCAAATTATCGTATACAAAAATGTTCTGGACAGACATCCAATTGTCTTCATGGAGCTAGACGAGCAGTGATTTTCACATTTAGGCTTTGTGGCCTTGAAACCTGCCTCTCTGCATGCTGGGTGTCTCTATGCATTCCGCAAAATAAAGGGGAGAGAAGCAAAATGTATTTTTGAAAATGAGAGAGAATAAATACAGAGTGACATCAGCTCTTTAGGCATTCTTCTTCTGCGGACAATGCTGGCCACTAAAAACAGCTTTAAATTCATCGGTACTAATGCTTGTAGCAGCCTGCACAAATCAATATGCAGAAATTGTGCTTTGTTTTTCACCTTCCTTTTCTCATTCCTGTCCTCCCAGCAACTTATCTAATCCAACAGAGTGGGCTCTGTAGTATGCCTTCCATTTCCAATACAACCAATGCAAGGAAATAAGGAACATACTGGCCAGTGAGTGGCCATGAAAGTCAGGAACCATCATGGACTCTTCAGTGGTAGCTCAGAGGTTTCAATTTGAGAGATAGAGACTACCCATCTGATCCCGGAGATATTTGTGATGGGTAATTTTAGGTGTCACCTTGACTGAATCAAGGAATACCTAGAGAACTGGTAAAACATTCTTTCTGGGTGTGTCTGTGAGGGTGTTTCCAGAGATTGGCATGTGAGTCAGTAGACTGAGTGGGGAAAATCTGCCTTCAATGTGGGCAGACACCACCCAATCTGCTGGGGGCTTAAATAGAACAAAAAGGCAGAGGAAAGCTGAATCTGTTTTTCTCTCTCCTGGAAATGGGACACTTCTTTTCCTGCCATTGGACATTGAAACTCCAGACTCTGTGGCCTTTGGACTCCAGGACTTGCATCAGCAGTTCCCTAAATTTTCAGGCCCTTGATCTTAGACTGAGAGTTATACCATCCACTTCCTTGGTTCTGAAACTTTTGGACTTAGAGTGAGCCACGACACTGGCATCCCAGGGTCTCCAGCTTGCAGATGGCCTATTGTGGGACTTCTCAGCTGCCATAATTGTATGAGCCAATCACCTAATAAATCCCCACCCATATATCTGTACAGGGATACCTCAGAGATATTGCAGGTTTGGTTCCAGTCCAATAAAGCAAATATTGCAATAAAGTGAAAATCATAATAAAGCAAGTCACACACATTTTTTGGTTTTCTAGTGGATATAAAAGTTATATATACACTATACTGTAGTCTATTAAGTGTGCAATAGCATTATGTTTAAAAAATATACAAACCTTAATTAAAACGATCATCTTAGCCTTCAGTGAGTTGTAATCTCCTTGCTGGTAGAGAATCTTGCCTTGATGTTGAAGGCTGCTGACTGATCAGGGTGGTGGTTGCTGAAGATTGGGGTGACTGTGGCAATTTTTTAAAATAAGACAATGAGATTTGTCTTATCAAATGACTCTTTCTCTCATGTAAGATTTCTCTATAGCATGTGATGCTGTTTGATAGCATTTTACCCACAGTAGAACTTCTTTCAAAATTGGAGTCAATTCTTTCAAACCTTGCCACTGTTTTATCAACTAAGTTTATATAATATTCTTAATTCTTTGTTGCCATCTCAACAATATTCACAGCATGTTCCCCAAGAGTAGATTCCATCTCAAGAAACCACTTTATTTGCTCATTTCTAAGAAGCAACTCCTTATGCATTCAAGTTTTATTATGAGATTGCAGCAATTCAGTCACATCTTCAGGCTCCACTTCTAATTCTAGTTCTCTTGATATTTTCATTACATCTGCTGTGAATTCCTCCACTGAAGTCTTGAACTCCTCAAAGTCATCCATGAGGGTTGGAATCAATTTCTTCCAAAGTCCTGTTAATGTTGCTATTTTAACCTCCTTTCATGGATCATGAATGTTTTTGATGTCATCTAGAATAGTGAATCTTTTTCAGAAGGTTTTCAATTTACTTTTCCCATATCCATCAGAGGAATCACTATGGCCTTACATAATGTTGTTCTTAAATAATAAGACTTGAAATTCAAAATTACTCATTGACCTATGCTACAGAATGGATGCTGTGTTAGCAGGCATAACACGAATCTCCTTGTACATCTCCATCAGAGCTCTTGGGTGACCAAGTGCATTGTCAATAAGTAGTAACATTTTGAAAGAAATCTTTTCTTCTGAGCAGTGGGTCTCAACAGTGGGCTTAAATATTCAGTAAACCATGCTATAAATAGACGTGCTGTCATCCAGGCTTTATTACTCTATTTACAGAGCAGAGGCAGAGTAGATTTATTGTAATTCTTAAGGACCCTAGGGCTTTTTTGGAATGGTAAATGAGCATGGGCTTCAACTTAAAGTTATTAGCTGCATTAGCTTCCAACAAAAGAGTCAACCTGTCCTTTGAAGCTTTGAAGCCAGGCACTGACTTCTCCTCTCTGGCTATGAAAGTCCTAGATGGCATGTCCTTCCCATATAAGGCTGTTTTATCTACATTGAAAATACATTGCTTAGTGTAGCCACCTTCATCAATGATCTTGGCTAGATCTTCTGGATATCTTGCTGCAGCTTCTACACCAGCACTTGGTTCACCTTGCACTTTTATGTTGTAGAGATGGCTTCTTTCCTTAAACCTCATGAACCAACCTCTTCTAGCTTCCAACTTTTCTTCTGCAGCTTCCTCACCTCTCTCAGCCTTCATAGAATTGAAAAAAGTTATGGACTTGCTCTGTATTAGGCTTTGGCTTACGGGAATGTTATGGTTGGTTTAATCTTCTATCCGGACCACTAAATCTTTCTCCATATCGGCAATATTGTTGTTTCACTTTCTTATCATTCATGTGTTCAGTGGAGTAGTGCTTTTAATTTCCTTCAAGAATTTTTCCTTTCCATTCACAACTTATTGTTTGGTACAACAGGCCTAGCTTTCAGCTTATCTTGACTTTTGCCATGCATTCTTCACTAAGTTTAATCATTTTTAGCTTTTGGTTTTAGCTAAGAGACATGTTACTCTTTCTTTCACTTGAACACTTAAAGGCTGTTGTAGCATTATTAATTGGCTTAATTTCAATATTGTTGTGTCTCAGAGAATAGGGAGGCCCAAGAAGAGGGAGAGAGATGGAGACAGCTGGTCAATGCAACAGTCAAAACACATACAACATTAAAAAATTAAGTTCACCATCTTATATGGATGCAGTTTGTGGTGCTCCAAAATAATTACAACAGTAACATCAAAGATCACTTATCACAGATTGGTATAACAGATATAATAATAATGAAAAAGTTTGAAATATTATGAGAATTCCAAAATGTGACACAGAGACGTGAAGTGAGCACATGCTGTTGGAAAAATGGCACCAATAGACTTGCCCAATGCAGGGTTGCCACAAACTTTCAACTTGTAAAAAACACAGTATCTGGGAAGCATAATAAAGCAAAGTGCAATAAAACTTGGAAGGCTTGTATATTTATGTAAACCTCCTATTGATTCTATCTCTCTGGAGAACCCTAATACAATATTATATATACTTAGGAAATGGTGTTCTCTAATATTGATCTCACAAGCCACATGTCTTAATGACCACGCATCCTCATGCCAAAGGATTTTCTCACCTGGGAATCTATTCTGATTTAGGGCCCTATTGTGAGAAAAGGATCTGTTTGAGGCAGATGAATCTCTCCTAAAATTCAGGATGTGCATTTTATCAAGTTGAAATTGTCTTTACTGTTCTCTGTGAAGAAATATCCTAACGACTAAAGATTTGATAAAACAACTTCTTACCCTCTCTAATTTGCATCAAACCTCTACTTGGTGGGTGTCAATTATAAATTAATAGGTCCTTTCTGAACTCCTACTTTATCTTTTCAAGTAGAGGAAAGAATGTCCATATTTGAGGAGGACCATCTTTCTGTAGGAAGACCTGTAAGAGTTCACTAGGAGTCCTGATGCGGGTTGTTGATATTTGGACGTCTTTTGATTCTTTTCTTGCGGAAATTGACTTTGAAACTCTTACTATGGGCCGTCCATTCATCATATTTTTGTGTGTGTGTTGTAATATAAATGTGACCAAAATGTCATCAATCAAGGGCATTTAATGCAATGGAATTAGAGACATAGTTATTAAAAATAGTTGTGTGTGTATAGTAGGCTTTCAGTGACCTCAAAAATAACACCAATGACACGTGATGAGAAATAATTCTTTTCACTTTGATAGTAAATATAAAAAGTGTGACTTTGTTACTTAATCATGTAGACTTGGGAAAATTGATCAACTTACATGAACTTTAGATATATCAATTATTGTTCTGCCACATAGTATGGATGTTTTGAAAACTGTAAAGCATTATGTGTATGTTAGAGGTTATTAACATTTATCAGTATCAGTAAATGATGCTGATGTTCTATTTGTTTATATCTTTTAAAATGTTTAAGATTTAGCATCATATAGATCAAATATTGTGTATTGATCTTTATGATATCATAGGATGGGTCAAAATCTTCTCGTTTCTGTGTTAAAAAAGAGTACAAAATGAGGGTGCCAAATTCCTCAACCAGTTGTAATTTGGTGAGTTAGAAGCATAGGAGGATTAGACTTTAGGTTCCATTGCATTGCAAATAAGACCTTTTTAAAGCTCCTGAGACTTAGTGTCCTTGAAAGTAGAATTGTCCAAGGAACAAGGAAAAAACATAAATTTTAACAGTCAGTAGATACTAAGAAATAAGATTTAGAGCCTGAAAACACATCCTCAGCTGTGATTTCATGTGACTTTCTAGAGTATTGTACAGAGAAATATTTTATGTAACATGTACATTTATATAATTATGTAATATTTTGTGTTATATGTATTTTGCTTATTATGAAAATGAAGCTGAGAGGGATTAAATAACTTTTCCAAGGTCACATCACTGAAGAGTTTTAGAAGTAGAACTTGAATCAAGGACATTGAATTCATAGTCTCCTACTTTGATTTTCATTTTATGCTGTAGACTGTTGAACCACTGAGCTTGGTTTCCTTTCAAATAATCCAAGTTCTTAACTTGTTAATTTCCTAATGAGTAATTTAAAATTTTTTAACAAACTTTTAATCATTGTGGGTACATACAGTTGCATATATTTATAGGATACATATGATATTTTGATACTGGTATACAATCTGTATTAATCAAATCAGGGTAATTGGGGTATCTATCACCTCAAGCATTTATCATTTCTTTGTGTTAAGAAGTTCTGACAGAACTATTTGTGAACTATACATATTTACATATATTATTTTGTTTAAGCCACACTTCTGGGTGCATATTTAAAATTGTGCCAGGTGCACTGTCGGGAGAATGAGAACGGACGCGCTTGGGACTCTGACTCGGGGGGATGGGTGGGACATGGAAAATGTATATAACCTAAACTTATGTACCCCCATGATGAGCTGAAATAAAAAAAATATATATATAAAAAAAATAAAATAAAATAAAATTGCATCCTAGTTATTATCAATACCATTATGATTATTGTCATTATCACTGAACGTATGAGGATAAATGGTGGACCAAAACATCTTCTGTCCCTGTCTATTGTAGAGATTATTATTTAAGCAAATAATCATACACATGTATACATGCAATGATGATGAGCTCCTTGAATCAGAGTTGCAGAGTACTAAGAGGGCATATAGGGAGAGTTGATAGAGCCATGTAGGTCAGGAAAGGCCTTCTTGAGGAAATAATACTTGAGCAGAGATTTGGAAAATATGCTGGTGTTAACCAAAGACAGGGGGCATGAGCACTCCATGGGATTAAGCAATAGAGCAAACATGAGGGACTTAAAAAAAAAAACAATATGACTAGAGGAGAAGAAATGAGATATGTAGGGGATGAGACGAGGGACAATATAGGTATGGGCCAGATCATATGGAACTTTTAGGCCATGTTAAGTTAGTTTCCTTGTTTTACCCAAAGATCAATGAAGAGCCTTAGTGTTAACTAGGGGATGTTCCATAATCAAATTCTGATTTTGAGCAATCATTCTGGTTGCAGTGTACAGAATGAGGTGGGAGAGGGTCAGCTGTTGGTCCAAGTAGACTAGCAAGGTAACTATTGCAGCAGTACAAGCAAGTGATAAAGATATCTCAGCTGAGGTAATGGAGGTTGACATGGAAAGAAGTGGAAATATTTGGAACATATTTGGGAGAAAAAAATCAATAGGGCTTGGTGAAGAAGTGGATATAATAAATAAATGATGGAGAGGGAGTCTTAGAGATGATGCCTTGGTCTTTGGTTGGTGGCAATGAAACAGGCACAGTAGAAAAGGAGCAGGATTTGAAGGTGTTATCAAAATCTTAGTTTTGACATGAGGAATTTGAAGAGCTTTTGAAACATCCATCAGGAATTGTTTCAGAAACAGTTGGATGTATAGGTCTGAATGGAAATATACATTTGTGTGTCATCTGCATAAAAGGATAATGGAAGTTATATTATCATAATATTGTCTAAGAGAGTATAATGTGAGAAGAAGAGAAGGCATAGAATACAGCCTTTAGGAAATGCAACTTTTGTAGGCCAGGTAGAAAAGGCTATGCTTGCAAAGGAGACAGAAGAGGAGGCAAACCAGGTGGGAGTGCACTGTGTCACAGGGTCAAGAGAGGAAAATGCTTCAAGAAGAAAGAAAAGGTACTATGGAAATGCCAAGTAAGATGAGAACAGAAAAAAAATGTCCTTTGGCCTTCGTTAGAAGGAATTCATTGGCAGACTTAGTGAGAACTGTTTCTGTGGATTGACAGGGCTAGAATCCAAATTCAGGAAAGCTGAGAAGTAAAATGAGGAGGCTAGATTAGATCCTCCCTGAGGTCCCTTCCAATTCTAAAATAATATAATGCTGTGATTTCTTGCTGCTGGCCAGAGTCTCCCTTTGTCACAGGTTAACCCACTTACCCTACTCCTGATTAATCACATGACTGTTAAAAGAAATGATTTGCAAAGACTATATTACTTTAAACATCATTACAACCTTAAACAAATTAGGGACAAACAATTCCCTTCTACTTTTACATCTATATTTTCTTTTGGAAAGAATCTTGAGCACAAAAAATCTTGAATGATTTTTTCCTATACAACTAATTGAAGAAATATTTCCAGGAATTGATTTTATTTTTTTGGATCAGGACTGCAGGGATAAAATCAGGTCTAGAGTTTCCATGTGGATGAATTTGGAAGTGAACAGATTTGAAGCTGCAGTCCAAGGATGTCTCACACTACACCATACTGTTTTTCTTTTAAATTGAATCATTTTTTTCCCTAGGCTTTGAGAGTTAAGAAAACACATCCAAAGAATTGATTTTGTATGTAAGCAGAATGCTTGGACACTGCTGTATTTTATCTAAAAAGAGGTTCCTATATTTTCACTGTCATGGTGGGATAGAAATCTGGTGAAAGGCTATACAGACCCCTGCTATTCACAGTGTAATCTGTGGACCAGCAGCATCAAGTTCAGCTAGGAACTTGTTAGAAATGCAGAATCTCAGGCAGCACCTCAGACCTACTGAATCAGAATCTACATTTCAATAAAATCCTCAGGTGATTTATAATAACATTAAAAGGTAAAAAGAACTTGCAAAATATTTCCTCAGAATCCACTTCTTAAAAGCAAAGAATGTGTTGTTTCTCTGCTATTACATTTAAACTGACCCAAGGGCAGATTAGTCGTTTATGGACTAAAAATTAATCATATTATTTTGTTTTAAAAATTAAGACCTCAAGTGGAGTGCCATGGTGACTAACAAGGTTATATTTCACAAACAAAACGTAGGTTACTCACCCAGCTTATCATGGGACATGCAGTTTTCATTCTCCCTTGCCAGAAAATGCTGATTATCTGCATTGAACTATCTATCCTTCTTGTTTTTTCTTAGTAATAATATTTGTAGATTTAACTTGAGACAACAGGGTTACCCGTCATGCTTTTGTACTGGATTTATAAACTTTCACTATTTTCAGTCTCTTTAGCCACTTTAGGAGAAAAACATCTACACTTTATTACATGATCCTTTCTGGTGATTAACATCTGGAACGGGCAGAGGAACTAAACTCCCAGTCTCGCTTTTCCTTGCTCTGTTTCTAACATGGAGCCCAGTTTTAACCTTTAACCAGGGCAGGAAAAGGTTGCTACTGCCCTCTGCTGGCACATTGTCTTTTTGCCTTCCTCTACAAATCTGTGACTTGAAGAGAAGGTTCAAGGATTTTGAGCCACTGAAGAAAGCTCAGTGGAAGGGGTTCTCCCTAGTGGAAAGGTAGAGAGAGCCTTTGGAACATGCGGCTAAAATCAAATGAAAGCATTCAAGAGGGTAGGAAGGCATAAAGTGCTTCTAAATTAAATTATCAGTCCTCATGAACCCTTTTCTGTACACGGGCTTCTCTATGCCAAGGAAATGTCCCCTTCTTTTCAGCACAGGACTCCTCTTTTTTTGCCTCTGGCTTCCACTGACAAGGAGTGGACTGACCACACTCCTATTACAATTTCAGTACTCTGAATCCTGTTCTCTGTTTTCCCCAATTTCCTTTTCCCACGCCTAAACCTTATTTCCTTCTCTTTTTCTGCTTCAAACTCCCGTCCCGCCCACCCACCGACAGATTAGCATTTCCAGGAGCTTAGACCCCAGTCTCTCCGTCTCCTCTGACCTCTGTTCTCCCCTTGTTGTCATCGCACCCCTTTCAGCACCCCCTGACTGAACGACCAGTTTGCCAGTCACTCTTTGCCTTTGAACAGCAGGCACGTCCCCTCTTGAATGCCTCTCCCGGACCCCCGCCCCAAGCGACTGAAAAAGGAAACATGCGCACTTCAGAGCTAGGAGCTGTCCGAGTGCTGAAATTTATAGGCTGGGTAAGATCACGTCTCCGTCTCTTTCCATAGCCCTCATTCCAGCACAGGATCTCAGCAATTTCCCCCTCTTTCCCCTATCCCCCACTCCAGTGCTCAGAGTCCTTTCTTTTCTCTCATTTACAACTTTTTTTTAAAAAGGAGAACATTTTCTAGGGAAAAGGGCTTTGCTAAACAGAAAGGATATAAAACAAAAGCCACAGCAGCCCGACTTCCAGCATGGCATTGTCACCAACCCCCTTTGCATGGTGATGTGATTAAGGTAGCAGCATTTCTATTATTCAGGAAAAGCAGCTGGGGGATTCATCAGTTCTGAGTCTTTGTCTTTCCTGGGTAACTGATGGTCCCGAGCCTCGGTTTGACCTGACCATGATGCCCAAGACTGACACTTTTTGCTTTTTCTCAGCAAACTGTACAAACCCAAATCTCTTTTTGATTTTCAAGGAAACTAGAGTCCTGCCAGGTTTCGAATCTGGACAATAAATAGATACTTTGTCCTAGCGTCTTTCTGGAATCTTTTCGGGATATTTTCCATAAGCATCACGGAAACAGGAATGAACCGGCAGCTAGTGAACATTTTGACAGCCTTGTTTGCCTTTTTCTTAGAGACAGACCACTTCAGGTAGGTGAAATGACTTTGTATGCTGATATTTTATACATGAAAATTGTTTTAAAAAGAACATGTCATGTAATTGTTATCTATTTTTCTGTGCCCTAGACCATATTATTTTAATTTTATAGAAGAGAATTAGATTTCTTTTGTTCATTTAAAAAGCTTAATTATAGTGGGAGGGTAGTAAATTTTCACAAAAGCAAGTTTTATGATGCATAGCTCCACTCTATGCATTTCAACACGCATTTTCACAGCCGATGTGATATCAGGGTAGTCTGATGAGTTGCATGCTCTTTACATTTCGATGTATTTTTCTTTCAAATTCTTCTTGAAGTCATTTAAAGGGATTATTGAGTGCAATGTTTTTCATATGATGAAAGTGATTGGATTAATTTGCCAGGAGCATGTCCATTTTATATAAAATATAAAAGAACCCCAATTCTCAGCCAACTTGGGACTTCTATTATATTTCAGCAACTAGAAGCATACTGTGAGGACTACAATTCAGGAATTTTCTTGAAACATCAAAAATCTTTTTTTACTACTATATTCTACTGTTTAATCTATTTGGAAATTGATTGCCTAACAAAATGTAATTAATATGACATCTTAGTATGTATATATGTATGAGAAACGGAGTATGCACAATTAAGTGAAAAATCATTATTTTTATGCTTACATTTTCTACATAATTTACTAATTGTCAAATCAATTGATACCTCAAAATATCAAATTATTACCAGTAAGTGAAATAGCCATCTAATGACAGAGGTGTAAGGCAGGATAGAGATAAGAGATTCTCTTACAACAACGTGTAGAACTCTTCATTTAATTTTCACTAAATTTTATGGTATTTTTTTACAGAACCAAGAGAAGTGAAACACATAGCAATAATGCTATGAATACGGGGAAATCCCACTATGTTCCTTTCAGGTTTACACCTCCCTACTATGATTAAGAAAAAATATAGGCTGGGTTTTATTAGAATCATCATCATCATCACCACCATCATCCTCACCACCATCACAACCATCATAATCAAATAATACTTGATTAATCAGATGAATCTTCATATGGGAATGTGAGTATTTCTGAATGATTGTATCAATTTTTAACTCCTACCAAATGTTTGTATCATCTTTGCACTTATTTCAATGCCCCTTCTTTGAAATACTGACAAGAATGTGATTTTTTTCTTAGTAATAGAATTAACAAGGCTATTTGATAAACTATTGAAAACAAAGCTTGTAAAATATATACTTTAGGGAAGAAATCAACATTCAATCACCCACTAGATATTGTGAAAGAATTTATTTTGTTACAAACAAAATATGTTCTTTTTATAAGCTCTCTATTACTCTTAACAGGAAAATAGAAATTTGAAAAATTTTCCAATCAAGTTTTAGTGTTTTTGATAATGCAAAAGAAAAAATGATTTAGAAGTGGTTTTTCACTAACATTTTATTTGAGAGTCAACAATTTGAATGCTCACATATAAGTAACAACTGATGAAGTAATAGAAGTAACAGACATGCTCATTGTTGACCTATTTTAAAATGAAGTTAAATTTCCAAGTGAAGATTCTCTTTTAGATATCATGTTGAAGAATATTAATAGTTAATAGCTGCAATAGAATCTAGCAGGTGAGAAAATAAGCAATGGGATAGTTAGTTGCACTGATTACTTTGTTCTGCCCATCTCATTATGTATTTCTTATAAAAGGTAGAGGACTTATATTTAGGCTGAAATGCTGAAACAATTTTTTTTTAAAGTCATGGGGAGAGGATTTTAAGGCAATCACATGAATTTAAAAAATTATTCTCACTTCTCAATAACTCTAGAAAGAAATAGCTTTAACTATCCATAAATCTACCTAAAGCTATGTACATGTTTAATCTCAAACACCTTATGGTTAAAGTTTAGAAACTTAGAAAATTTGACTCAGGATTTATACTTCTCATCATTTAAAGTTAACTTTAGACCATGTACAAGTTCAGAAGTTGGCCAAAGAGTGTATTTTTCTATTTTTCTTATTAACATATTAAATATCTTTACCAAAATGTGATGTTAAACATTCTGTGAGCACTAGTTCTCAAGGGATGAGAATCAAATTATTGTTAAAAGAGCTAATGATATGTTTAGGGTGGCTTTCTGCAAAGACCATGACTCCAGGTCTGGAAAACAGCCTTCGCAGACCCTATCTCCTTCCGATTTCTTGGACAAATTAATGGGAAGAACTTCAGGATATGATGCAAGAATCAGGCCAAATTTTAAGGGTAAGTTCCACTCAAATTTATGTTAAGGCTTTGAGAAATCTTTTAGATGTTTGAATAGTTTACTCTGAAAAACATTTTCAGGGCTTTTTGTTATAAAATGAAAATGACAAATATAGTATTCATTTTATTTTGTCATTCTCTTGAATTAGTCACTAATTTAAATATCTTAAATTTTACCTGTCACTTTCCACATTTGAAAATGTTCCCTGTTTGTGTTTTATTCCACAAAATAAAACTAGTCTCAGAGATTATTGCCACAGCCCCTATTTTTTTCTTAAGTGGGAGTGTGGCTAAAAGTGAATACAAGATCAAATGATGGACTTGACTTTCATGAACATCTACCAGCACGCATGCAAGATTCAATGATTACACAAAAATCTTTGGTTTCAATTTTAAGTATTTACATAAAAGTGGAATTTGAGTCTCAATATAAAACATGGCATTTTACACACTTTCAAGGCCTCTTTAATTTCTAGACTTTGTGAGAAGAGGCTCTAATTTAATACATCAGAAATTTTTAGTTTCCCCTTGTTTAAGCATTGTAATTGTTTATTTCAAATTATTTATCTGAAATTAACAAAGATCATAGAATTGTAAAGTGCACACATCAAATATGGTAGATACTTTCTTTGTTCAATTAGAAGCAAACCGAAGACTTTTGTATTTTTGTTTGTATAATATTACAAGAATGTAGTTAGTAGTATGTCAAAATATATTTTTAATCTATTTGGTTTATTTTTATTCTGAATATGAAAAAACCGTGATAAGAAAGAACAAATTATTAATAATTGAATTATTTTGATGCTTTAGTTTTTAAATACATGTTTTAAATGACAGCTGTATTTCATTTTGTAATTGAATTTAACATAATGGATTGTAAAGTGTTTATAATATTTCATAAAAGGATAAACCTATAATGTTTTATATATTACATGGTAATTCATGGATTGCTTTGGTTTTGCTTATTAGCAATGTAATTGCTTTGCTTTCTTTGAGTTTTAGCTTCTATTATTGGCAAATATAAGCATGAAAACTAAATTCTAAATTTATTTCTTTGTTAAATGCTACACCTCTGAATATACCCAGCTAATGGGTACATTTTATAAAGAAATATATCAGAATTTTGGCAAAACAGGTGTTTTTGATTTATAGATTATTTCTAAAAGAGACAACTGAACTATGTTTTGAGTTCAATTTTTCTGAAAAAAATCTTCATGTTCATCTCATTTCCTATTAATTTTGTGATCATTGCTTTGTAAGTCAGTATTTGAATAAAATCCTATGAGTAATAAGTCATGAACCAGCTTTCAATGGGATTGCTCATTCATACATTTATTCACTTAGCCGTTCAACAACTTTTCAGTCTGGATTATATGCAAAATACTAACTGCCAGGTGCTTTGGAAAGTTGAGATGAAACATGTTTGGGTTCTCCCGTCAAAAATTTTAGGGGAGAGTGAAGATGTTGCATGAATACTTACACTATTAGATAGAAATAGGTAAGTGCCATTAAGAAGTACAGATAAATTGCTACAAGATTCCAACAAATGGAGGGATAATTTTCTATTAAGTTATTCATGGTAAGCTTTATAGATAAGGTCAAGAGATGGAAAATTGTTTCAAGTTTATGAGCATATTGTTTTATAGCAGTTATTACTCATTCTTTTCTAGAAATGGTTTTCAAACTGGCAGAAAAGTGCAAAAGGTAACAAACACCCTTGATGCTATTGCTACTTTGGCGTAGCATGAACCATCATTTCCACACAGTTTTTTTTGTCTAGTTCTTCTGGGGATGTTACCCTTTGGAAATGACATTTATCATGTTTCTAAAGGATGAATGAATGAGGAGAATGTCAGGTTTAGCAAAGCATGGCCATGTTTTTGTGATTTATCTGCTATTTAAAAGGCTAAGTAACAGGATATTTTAATGACTTATGAAAAAGAAATGGGGTGGATATCACTTAAGCCTCTAATATTCATGGACTTCATTGAGTTTTGTCTCCTTCTGCCTTTAACTCTCCACTTCAACGAACACTGCTATTCTTTCATAAACTTTATATACATAGACCATTTATATCAGATCAATTACCTGACATCTCTCAAAGTTCTCTTCATTCTGGGGAGCTTGGCTTTTCCTGGATGTAAAACATTATACATATTCTCGACTAAAATAATTTTCTCCTCCTTGGTGTTCCCATAGAACTTTATATGTCTAATACGATCCTTTTCATATTTATGTTTTATCAATCCACCCCTACACTGCATCTGAGAGGGCAGGGAAATGCCTTATTTTATATATACATGCATAAAATATTGGTAGTGTAGGGAAAAGAAGTCATCCTTTTCTCTAGGATGATGAAGTACGGACCAGGAAAGAGAGGGGAACGCAAATCAATTATGAAGATTATTGCTTCTGATTGGTTGTAGTAGAAGTTGAGGGTGGGAACTTTTGAGGGATCAACTATCAGTCATAGTGGCAAGTAAAGATGATCTTAGATGAGATGAAAAGAAATAAAATACAGAAATAATAGGGAACTTGTAACATTGTGGAGGTTAAGAAAAATGCTATAGTACTTACCATGGCTGTTTAACAATATATCAGTGAGAAATTTTATATAATACGTAGAAATGAAAGGTGATTAGGAAATATGCTTGCATCTGGAATCGTGGCAGGCTCCCTGTAAATGCCAAAAAGCAAATTTGACTATGATAACAATAAACATAATGATGATGACAATTATAATAACAGTGACAGAAGGTCAAAATTTGACCACAAGAATAAAATCAAGAGCCAAATATGGGCCCCTTGAGGTAAAGGGAATAGTTATTCCAGAAGTCTTATTAAATGTTAGCATATTTCTCTGTTTTCCTTGCTGCCATCCAATGGTAAGGGAAAAAGAAATGCATATGCATAATTTTTATTATTGGAAAGATTTTTTCCGACATGCTTTCAAGTCAGTAAAATATTGCATGTCTATTCCATATCCTTAATGGGCTTGGAAAGATGTCATAATGGGCATATAGGCAAGAAGGAAGATGGATGTAAGCTAGAAGAGGGAACCAGAAATGATTCAGACTTAGACTCTGTAATTGAGAGACATTCTTAGAAACTATAGGAAAAAATAGCTTTTCTGATGTGCTGAAGCACAAGTGTATAAACAAAGTCGTGAGTCAGAACTGCCAATTGAATTCCATCTATAAGATACACAGAGACCTGGGTCAGATCTTGTCAAAACATAAATTTTCAAAATCTTCAGTTCAGATAAAAACACAAGCTATGTCCATTCACAATTACCTGGTTCTGAAACCATGGTAAATGTTGATTCTATATTGACAGAGGAGCCTGTTTCCCCACTTTGGTGATTTGTCTCATTTTCTGTTGATTTATCATGGTATTATGCCACCATCCTATCAGATATTCATTTGTCAGTATTATTGTATTTTGAAAATGTCACTTTAAACATTAAGCTTTTAATGAAATGCTGAAACTTAAGCAAAATGCATTAGTTCTGTTTCTCTCTTTTTGAAAAGAGGCCTTTATCTATTTTAATGAAATTTTCTTTAAAATTCTTTAAAATTAACTTAGAGTTATATCTTGAGTTTCATCCCAATGTGAATAAATACATTTCACTATAGCATTCTTTCTGGGATAGGATCTAGAATAGATAATGCCAGGAGATAATTATTCACTCCATTTCTTTGTGTATGCCATGCACACTAATTTTTTTTCCACGTTTAGAGACCTAAATTTGAAAGTGTGACATGTGACATTAAAACCTACATTTGCATGAAATATGGTTTCCTGCAGTTTCCAAGGAGTAGCAGCTCAGGAGGTGTCTCAGATATAAGTAGGACCAGATCCACTTCCATGAAACTGGAGGTCTTCAGGTTTTGCCCCTTGGAAATGATCCTGTCTATAGCCAAGTGGAGCTCAAGTTCAAATGTTGTGAATACCAACCCCTGTAGGGGGAGCTTGAGCATGTGTCCAGCAGGGTCACTTGGAAAGGGTGCTTCTCTCAGTTAGCCATAATGCAGCCCCAGCATGAACATTTCTTTGATCACCCTGGTTGATGTGGGCATCAGACATTATATGGGTTCTGAGAAAGAGAAGCAGAATGCTTGCAAGTACCAGAAGCATTAAACTGGAGTGTAGAAAGTAGCAGAAGCCTTTAGGTACCTGAAAGAGCAAAGCCATGGTCATGCTGAGATTGTGGTTTTATCAGGAACTGCACAAAGTAATTGGCTCAATTATAAGTCACCTTGGTAGTGACTATGGAATTATCTGGACTATCCATTGGATAGTTACCTTCTTCACAGAAGAATTCCTAGTCTCCCTTAATTCTAGGTCTCTCTTAATTAATCAACAGCCTTGAGGTAAATCACTCCTTAACTGCTAAGGTGAAAAAAAGGCCCTAATGGAACTAAGCCTATGTTGAAACATACGAGAGTCATTGTTAGGAAGTATACAGAAAAATGGGTTTTCAGGTTTCAACAAATGTCAAGCATGAGTCAGAGTTGTCAATTTTAAAGATTTTTAAAGGTTATAAATAAAACATATGATTGTTTGAGACACTGTGTTTTAGTTATGAAAATAGCAGCCATTTTAACTGGCCTAGAACTAAGCCCAATTGCAAGATAGTTGACATTCCTATCAGGAAAAAATTGTTCTTGGCTGAATACATAGGCTATAGCTCTCTGTGGGGACCATTCATTGAAGAAACTAGAGGACAACTAAGGGAGAACAAAAAGAAGGAAATAGAAATTTATGGCTGAAAGGAAGAATGGTTTTAGGAAAACTATTATAAAATTACTTTGCAAAGTACATATGCTATGTTTATATATCCACCTTCCAAAGTACATGTAGTATTGGGCCTATGTGTACAGAGTATATCTGTATATATACATATGCTATGTTTGTATATGCAATAGAGTATCTCTGAAAGATACACAGGAAAGTGGAAACATCAGTTACCTCTGAGAAAGAGCACTAGATGCCAGGGAGACAGAGGTACAAGGAAAAATTACTTTTCTCTGCTTGCCTCTTGAATATTGATCATTACATGTATTTCCAATTCAAAGGAGGAATAATTGTTACTATTTGTAGAGAGATAAAGTCCAAGGGAGCTCCTCTCTTGGGTAGCATGGTCCATGGTTGCAGATTAGAGTCAGCAATAACTCTTCCTGTAAGTGCAGTAACATGCATGTGGCCTGATTTCAATAGGACTCAGAAAGCCTGCTTGAAATCCCCTGCCCAATATACTTCCCCAGCCTAGCTTGCTACTATAATGGCTAAAATTATAGCACTGTTACTTCTGTCCTTGGGTCAAAGATTTTTAACTCATATTAAAAACCACATGATGGAAACAAAAGCAAACCTAATTAGTCACTCTATAAATTGAATGAGAGTATTTGGTTCTAGTTTGACATGAGGGGAGAACACGAGGACCCTAGACATTTTAGAGTAGGACCATAGGAGATAAAAATGGGGAGAAAAGCTTATTGGAAAACAAAAGGCTGGGAGTTACAAAGTGAAAGTTATAGATGACAGTTTTGTTCATGAAATGATGTTGATGAAGATTTTTGAACATCCAAAATCCACTGGCTGTGTTACAGTTTATTTTAGCTTTTGTGTGTTATATGGACATCAGCTAACACATTTGTACATACTAGACTCCAACTATGGGCTTGCTGGCGTTTTTCAGGGATTTGAGGTGGCATCAAGAGGGCATCTATAGATTCTCATGCAATCTGGCAAAGCATATTCCATTAAGTTCATCAGTATGTCTTTTATTCCATAGTGACAGAGTAGTGTAGTGGAAAAAGCCCTGAACTTGGATCCAGAAGACCTAGGTTCATGTCCTGGTCCAGATACTTTTGAGAAAAGATGTCTTTATCTATCCATTCTTCAGGTTTTCTTCTGCCTTTACCTACCTCATGTGGGTTGTTCTGAGAATCAAATGAGATCATGTATGTGGATGATTTGTTTCCAACTATTATTATAAATCATTAGAATTATTATTACCGTCCCCCCATTTCTCTCTTTTTTCCAATTTCTCTTTTATAACCAAAACTTACTATGTATTGTCAAAGCTTACCCTTCATGGTGACTGGGTCTTCATAATTGTTTGTTTTTCTAAATGGAAAGAAGCAAGTCAGAGAAATTCTGGCATCTTAGTTTCCTATCAGAGTAAGCATAATGTAGATGTCAGCTGGTTTTCCTTGTATTCGTTGGGAAATGGGAAGATTTCCAACCTGAAAGGGCTATTTCGTATTCTTAAATATGAAACAAAGAGGGAGCCATTTGTGGAAAGAAATTACCTTTATCCATTCAAATCCTATCCCTGATTACTTTTTGGACTCACTTTTTTAAAATAAACCAAGTAAAAAATACAGAATAAATTTCCATCTAGAAAGGAGGACCCAAATTTAGCTGAAGATAATATGGCTGTCATTTCTGATGTATTTTCTTGTCCAGTTACTGTATTTACAAGGTTCATTGCACAAAAGTACTGAGTTGATTTCCTATTTTAGAATAAGTATTTAAAAGAGAGCATTTGGTCTTTGTAACATGGCAGGTTAAGGGCACCAGAAATGGAAGCCCATAATTTAGTCTTTGAAAAAGTATTGGATTGCTCCTTGGTTAAGTCTAGGTAACCCATATCCTTAATATCCTGAGTTCTGTAGAGCTTGCTGGCCCTCCGGATCCTGAAGGACAATTCAGTACATTTTGCTGATAATCTGAGACTTCATTTTTTAAAAAGATAATAGTATCAATATCTGAGTATTTTGGTATTATACTTAATGAATGTACAGTATGATGTGTCCAGTCGGGGCAGTTAAATTTAGAGCAAGGTAAGAAAAAAAAAGTCATTAGCTTGTTCTTGATGGTGTTGGATATTTTTCTTGGTGTGTTGGATCAGACACTTTTAGAACAGGGTCTTAAAAATGGAAACATATCTGATTAAGCCTCATAACAAGGTCTTTGGAAGCATTCTGGGATCCCCTTGAAGTTAATGTCTAAGAGACTACCCTGACAGTGGCATGCAGCATTCGCTCATTGACTTCTTCCCTGAGAGGGTTACTCTGGATACTTGTGGCTGATTATAGACACTTTCAGCCATTTGAAATCCACTAAAGGAAGGATATGAGAAAAAGGTATAAGTCTCTAAATGGTATTCTGAAGTTTGCAGGACATTTAAGAACAAAGTCACTAGGTTACCCTCTTAGAGTCTAGTCTGCCTTGCCAACCAAGGTGGTCATGAGGCAAATACAAGAAGGAAGCTGGACCCTCTCTCTCACTCATGCCCTGACTTGAACATGAATACACCAAATGGTGGCTCTGTATACTCATCTAAGAGAGCAAAAGAAATCCTGGATTGAGTAAAAATAAAAAATCCCATAGGTAATTACCATGTATAGGACTATATAAATCTTGTTTTCTATTTTTTCTTTTTTCTGATGGGGGTGGGATATATTTTCTTGAGGGAAAAAAAGCCATACTTGCCTATGCATTGTCAAAGCAATAGAATAAATTTGTGGCAAGGGAGCATATATGTTGTCAGAAAAAATTACTTATAAAGGTTTTACATTTTTATATTTGAGTCTAAACACATAGTTCATTTCTTCATTCCTTTAATAAAATAGTTACTGAGTAGTTATTATGTGCCAGGCACCATGTTAGGTGCTAAGTATACAGTGGTAAATAGAAATTTAAGCTTTTAAATGTCAGTTCTCACTACTATCTTGCTTCAATAAAAACTGGAATATAATTTGTAAGTTGAATGCTGTATCATCCAGGATCTTTATGGGAAAGAGATGGCATACTCCAACTGGGTGTGAGAGAAAAATCAACCTGTAAAGGGAGAGTGTAGTATTCTGGGACCATCGGCAGTAGACCTGAGGAAGCAAGGGAGGGAGTGGTTACCAGAATCTAGTGAAGGCAGCTATATAGAAAGGCCACCTAATGGGACCTGTGGGTCAATGTAGTCAATTGATGCCATCCTAGCAGGAGTAAGCCTGGGAAAAAATAGCCTGACCTCACTCTCTTCCTGCTTTCCATTCTCCTGTGAGAGCCTTTCATTGGCCAGATCCAACTAGAAGTCAGAGGGCAAGGGAGCCTATTGATGCAAACCCTGAAGGTCAGCTTCCCTGAATACAGAGAAGAATAGAAAAAAGAAGAGAGTATCTTTCAGGGGAGGACAGGAAGATAACCAGCACAAATGTCAACTTATGAGCAAACTCACCCTTCAATCTTCAGGTGGTGGAGTAGACACTAATGACAAGTTTAGTAAGCCTTTCTTTATTAGTCTGGAGAAAGCAGGGAAGTGAGAAAGGGATACCATTTGGATATATTATCCCAATAGATAAATGCTACCTCCAAAAGCAAAGAATAGAGAGGAATATAGTATAATGTGATAGTTCTGTCTCCTAAACAGAAAATTGGAAGAGGCACAATCAATGGACTGGTGTGTATGTATGTGTGCGATGGGGTGGTGTAGGGGAGGAGAGCAAGAGAAAGAGGGGGAAGAGAGGGAGAGGGAAGGAGAAAGGGAGTGAGAGAGATATCTTCCTGTGGAGTATATAAAAATAATTCATATAGTTTCCTTTGTGTCTGATTTAATATGTTTGCTAATATTAGTGTGCTTGTCCTTGCAGTAATCTCCTCCAGGCTACCCATGTTGGGATGTGTTGTGGGCTTAGATTTGAGCACAAGACTTAATGCCAAGTCTCTCTGGGGCAGCATTTCTGAGAAATATTCTTTCCCTCTGTGCTCTTTGTTCCACATAGATCTGGAGAAAGGATGTTAGAAGAAAAGACTGGGTGAGGGTTTAAAAGAGCATGAGGACCAGGGGCAGAGTAGTGCGCATTTCCAGGAAATGGTGAGTTCTGGGAATAGTTAGTTACTCATTTCCCACTCCTTGGCTGGTTTGATTACCGCACATGAAATACAGCTACTTATTGTGGCAATTCTGCTACATTAGGAAAACCCCAGAACTACTTTACCACACAATTTTTCTTTCACTTTTAAAACCCAAGTGTACATAGAAGATAATATAATCCATCTTTTTCTGATTTATTTACATTTAAATACTTCAAGATGTTGATTTCTAGGAAATACTTCGTGACCAACAAGGCAGTTGAGATTTCTTTCATTAGGCTTTCTCTTAGAAAAAGCATGTTTGCCCCTCTCCCCAAAAATGTATTCAAAAAACAAAAGATCTGTTTATTTAGCTTTGAATCTCAAAGGCTCTGAAAAGTGAGTAATGCACACATTTAGCAAATCATATTTTAACAACTCAAGTTAGATGATATGATACAGGATAATTTATAAATATACTGTATGATGCTCACAATGGATTTCTTGTATTCTATTAATACTTCTTCCTTTGAATTAACTCTGGTTTTACTACATGAGCTTTGTATGTAGTATGTCAAATCAAAAGATTTAGGATTTAGTACTAAAACAAATTGGCAACCAATCAGATGTATTTCTCAAACCATGTTTTTCAGAAGACCTGCTTCAGAGCCACCTGAGAGTCTTGTTAAAAGGGCACATCCTGGGCCCCACACCACTCCAGTGGTACTGCTGCAGAATCTCTGGATGATGGGATCTTGGAATATTAATTTTAACAAATGCATTATTCTCTGCAGGTTAAGAACTACAGGATTAGAATGAGAAATTTTTGCTCCTGTGTCTGTATACTTCTCTATAGTATTTTTTCCCAAGATACCGTGTGCCCATATTGCCTTACCAAATGAAGTTGGGGAGGTGGGGCAGTGGAATCACACAAGAGAAAAAAAAAATCTAAACTGAGACTCAAAAGGCCTGGTTTTAGCTCCAGTTTTGAAAACTATGACCTGGACCTTGCCACCTAACCTCTCTTGAGGTTGATTCACTCTTGTCATCTCCAAAATAAAGGACTTGGACAAAGATGTCTCCCTATATCCCTTCCAACTTTGATAGTCCCTGGTCCAAAAAGTCTAAATTAATATCTATGGATATGTCCTTTTGCAAATTATTGATTCATCCACAGAAGAGATTTGGATGCATCTAATCTTCCCTAGAAAATAAGTCTCTTTTTTGAGAAATTATTAATTCTATCCAGAAGTTTTTGCAGTTGTCCCTATCTTATTTCAACTCCCAATATTTCAAGGGTGATCATTCTTCTCTGGGAAGATGGAAGACCCTGGAAACTTATGAGGAGGATACTGAAGAAATAAGCCATTTATAATTTTTGCCTTGCTTTTAGTTTGGAGGTAGCAAATTCATGTACAGAGCCTGTTTCTTGGAAAAGTATCTACCATGTTTCTTTAGTTCAGCAACTGGCTAAAGACGTTTCTCAAAACACTAGTCCTGTGAAATTTTCTTTGCTATAAGTTTTTAAATGTAAAATAAGCATGGGAAATTCTGTAAAACATCTTTTGAGGGAGATCCAATATCCATTAGCAGATTAAAAAGTTTTAAGAAAACATGCAATAAAAATAAATATACAATAAATATTTAAAAATTTTTTTACACAGAGGTTTGCCTTATACTCATTTGATCGTAGATATCTTATAATGAGTAACATCCTGAGGAATCATCCTGTTTTATGGAATACTTTGGAAAATGTAGTCTTGGTAAAATCCAGAAATCTAAAATAAATTTTGCCAGGAAAATACATGATAATGATGGGAAACCAAAAGATACATAAAATATGATGATCTTCTAGAAAGATAATAGTCATAAGAGTGAGAAGACCCATACACACATTCAGTAAATTAGGCTTTTATTTTGATACATCGTCAACATCAGCATTAGGATGCCACAAAAGAATTATTCTACAAGTTAGAATATTATTGCAGGCTATTTATCTACTGCTTCATTTACATAAATAAACAGTGGCATTTTTTAAAAAAAAATTGAAAAGACATTAGTCAACACAGCAAAATACTTTGATCTAATAATCACCTTCTATTTTAGTCTTCATGATTTGTGAAAGCTGAGTGACAAATACACATTTAAACAAGTGACCTTTAACCTGAAATTAGAGACATTTCTTTAGTAGATTATGACAAAGTTTCATACCTGTATGAAGAATGTGCTTTTGGATTGCCATCTTCTTTTTCAGGCAGCTTTCAAAGATGGCTAAATCTTGTAGTCATGCAATTTTCATGCAAATATTTATTGAGAATTTTTTCCCATCGTTTCCTTGAAATGAAATTTTAAAAATTTAAAACCATACATAAAATGTTATTTAATATTGAAACTATGTAATATTTATTTTAAATAACTTGTGTAGATTTAAGATTAACTTCTTATTTATCAGTATTAAAATATATTCTAAGTTGGTCTGCTTAAAAATGATCATATTTAATATACTTATAAATTCCCAGGAAAAACTATTGAAAATTGTTTTCAATGAAGATGAAGGCAGAAAGAGAAATGTCTTTGAAATATTACTAAATGTCTCAAGAAAATGATGATATCTACATCTATCTATCCATATATATATTTTTAAACATAGTATATATTTAACTTTTAAATTATTATTAATAGTTCATGATTTTTTTCTTCCTGTTTCTCACTCTAACCTTTTAGGAAGATGTAGAGAATGAAGTAGGGAGTGGAGAAATAGTAAAGATATCTTAGACTTAATGAATGGCTCCTGATTCATGTCATTTATTTTATACAGTAGATGAAGACAGACAAATTGGTGGTGGAGCCCCTACATGTTCTGTATCAAACTAATCCTTAATTTGAAACATTGTTTCAAGGTATCTAAAACGATGACATTAGCATTGTTAGTAGTCTAGGCCATACCATCCTGAATGTGCCTGATCTCATCTGATCTTGGAAGCTAAGCAGGGTTGGGCCTGGTTAGTACTTGGATGGGAACATGGCTAGTATTCCACTGTACAACCCACAGATAATGGAATACTGACTGTGTTAGTCTGCTTCGTGTTGCTATGACAGTATATCACAGACTGGGTAATTTATAGAGAAAATAAATTTATTTCTTACAGTTCTAGAGGCTGGGAAGTCAAAGGTCAAGGAGCCTATATTTGGTGAGGGCCTTAATGCTGCATCATCTCATGGTGGAAGGCAAGAAGGCAAGAGAGCATGCTATAGAGGGAAAGGAAGAGGGCCAAACTCATCCTTTTATCAGGAATCCACTCCCACCATAACTAACCCACTTCCAAGATAATGGCATTAATCCATTCATGAGGGCAGAGCCCACATGACCTACTCACCTCTTAAAGGCCTCTCTCAACAGTGGAAATTAAATTTCCAACATATGCTTTTGGGTGACACTTTCAAACTATAGCATCAATTAAGTTTTTCTTTTGCATGAGGGTTGGCAGTTTTAGATACACCGGATCTTGAAGAGAAACTGAATGAAGATTAACTATAAAGAAGCCCTTTGGGCATGCACATGGTTTGCTTACTTTATCTTCAAATTTTGTTTTGTATTGCTTGGGTGTCTGACTCAGATTCCTTGTTATCATTTGCTTGGAAGTATCATGGCTGCTTCTCCATTTCCAAGGGGTAGATGGTGGCATTAGATACTGAGGAATGGGAAGGTGACTTTGTTGAATTCTGAGTTATAGAAGTCATGGAATACAAACAAGAGGATAAGATTTTCTCCAGAATTCTGAGATCTACTTTCCAAATGAAGTATACAGTGTCTTGCCAAAATATAAAAATTTAAGACATCATCCCTGTTTGAAAGGAAATGTCACATATATTCAGCGCCATGCCTTATAAATAGGAAGCCTTGGCACTGAAATTTTCACTTTTTTTCAGAGGATTTTTTAAAAATAGATAAATGCTTCTCTACCTGTTCTACCCAAAATTTGAGGCCACAGTTTGTTAACAAGGTTATTATACTATTCAGTATTCATTTTCTCTGGAAATTCCCATTGTATTTCCTCAAATTAGTGACCACTCTGTGACCAGTGGCATTGTTGGCCTGATCTTTGTCAAACTAATCCTATATTATCAAACATATTTTCTCTAGCTCTCCAAAAATAAGAGGAATTATCCACAGTCTAGGATAACATTCCTTTTATTTCCCCCAAGATCCTAAGACTCACGTTTGTTTATTGTGCACATAAGCCTCATTTAAGTACATCCTTTAATCAAATATTCTGAGCAAATATTCCCACTTAAAACCCAGCAGGCGGCTTCCTGTGCCATAGATCTCCTGAATGCCAACCAAGTTTATAACATGCAGGGCTTTCAGCAAAGTGTATGAATTTGTGACTTGGGGCAAATATTCTTAAATCCATTAAGAAAAGGATTTCCTCAGCAAGAGAATACATTTATCTCAAGGAGAAAATTCCACAGTTCTACTTGTCAACCAGACTCTGCAAATAGGATAATTACACACATTTTATTTCCTGCCTACTTTTGAAACTGGGTTTGCAAAGGGCTCCCGGGTGAAGAGTCTTCCACAGCACCCCCTCTCCCCGACTGAGTTCATTTAAGAGGTGTCAATGTACAATGAACGTCACTGCAGCTTGAGTGAAGGAATCTTTGTTTAGCTCAGTGGAAGTGGATTGACATGTGAAGCTTTCATGATTGAGTTGTGCCTTTACTGTGGGTCCTCTCTCTTTCTCCCACAGAATGAAAAGAATATAATTATTACATAAGAATTTGGAGCCATGTGCTAACAATATGTGTCATAATAAACTGTGTATACACAAGTGAACAGGTACCCTCTCAGTGTCCAGCTTTTCATATAAATACCAGAATAAATTATCTGCTTCACTAATAGAGTAAAGCACTTGAGGGTATTAACAAAAAGTGTCCATCAGTGATATCATGTAATATGACATATTCATCACAGAATGACACTTTTGAAAAAAGTTATTGACTTCTGAGGGCTGATGTGGCAGGTGCAAAGAAGGCAAAGAAATATAGAGTGGATAAAAAATAGATCCTAAAGGAAAGCTAAGATCAGAAATAAATGCCTGTACTTTTTTTTAGAAAATCTGTAGTGCAGCTGCTCTGGGGTGCCTGATTGGCTATATCTTTATCTGAATGCACAGAAAAAGCAAGCTGAGCTGTCACCCAAGGGAGTGCAGAACTCAAAATACTAGTACCCTTGATGTTCTAGGCCTCTCATGACTCCTTCTGAAACTCTCCTGGGCCTTCTCGTCTCTTGGATAAAGTCCATATACTTGCACATGGCTTATAAAGGTCTTCATGGTTAGGTTCTTTACTACATCTGTCTGAGGTTGGGCTCCCAAGAAGTAGACCCTGCGTTCAAGTGATGTATTAAGGATAAGCAATTAGGGGAGACATATAAAAGGATAAGGAAATCAGAAAAGGAAGGAGGAAAGCCAAGCAAGTTGGACCTCAGACAGAGTCCAACAGAGGGTAGGTTGTGCCTCATCCCTCAGGGGGAACTCTAGACTGTAAGCTACATCTCAGAGTTGTCCTTATTGGAGGCGAGGGCTGGGTTTTCATATTCCCCTCTGTGTCAGTTATTGTTTAAGGACTGCCCTCAGGGTGCGTGGGGATGAGTGGAGGAAGGACCCCAAATACTTCAATCTCTTCTCATGTGGGCCAGGTGAGCTCCAGTAGCCCCAGGACAGTCCTCTGTGAAAGGCTGTTGGAAGCAAAATCACATTGAGGTTGGAGGCACAAAATGGTAAATGGAATCCAAGGAACCTGGGTGGAGCATCAGTATTGTCCATTTCAACATCTTCATTCCACATCTCTAGCCATGCCCTCCCACTGTATGTTCCAGTCTCAATGCCCTGTTTCCTATTCCTCAAATCTTTTATTTATGGTGCTTTGCACTTTCATTTCCCTTCATCATAGCTGCCTTTCCATCAGCCTGCTATCTACTGATCCTTCAGACCTTAGCTTTGTTATCATTTCCTCTAGAAAGCCTCTCTTAAACAACTAAGTCTATTTTTCCCCTACATGCTCAGTCTAGAATTTATTTCATGATTACCTGCCTCTCTTTCTGTCCTAGACTAGTTCAAGGAGGCCAAGATTGGGTTTATCTCATTCTCCATTGTATCTCCGACACTTGACAGTAGGTGGGCAGTCAATAAACACGTATCAAATGAATACAAAATTGATAATATCAATCTTTAATCCAAAAACCTATACCAATGCAAACTTGGATATGAGCAATTGAACTAAAATATTAAATTGTTATCTGCTATTTATGATTCATTTAAAATGCATGAAGTCCTTTCCTACGTGTTATGTCATTTGACTCCTTACCTGAATAGAAAACAGCTAAAATTTTGTTTACCATTCTTGTTATTTAGGGGGAAGAAAAAGTTATTTTGCTGCCAGACAGGACTTAGATCAACACTACCTTTCTTGATACAGAAAGCCTAGGCTGGAGAAGAATATAGATCATTAGAAAATGATGACAGAGACACATTCTGCATCTATGATACTTTATTAAATGTATTTTTAACATAGCTTCTCCTCTTTCTATTATAGGTTGAATCTAATTTATCTCTGAAGCCCCAGGTTTTTGTGTACTTCCTGTTTATGTAGGAGCTTAATAAATATTTAATGTTGAGTGGATGGATTTATTCACATATAGACATATATCATGCAATTGTTATGTATGTGGCACTGTGCTGGCTGTCAACTGTCAAGTAGAGGCAATTAAAAGGAGATTTGTTAACTTGCCAGCATTATGATGTAAAAACTTACTATCCTACCTCTTTCTCCTTTACCACTATTCCAGGACCAATTTTCCATTTATAAAACATTTCATTTTCCAAGCACAATACTGAATAGGGATGAATGGTGGGATCTTACTTACCCAAACAGAATTTGCTGGCCTAAGGCCACTCTCCTACTCAGCCTCTGCAGTGTTTAGTAAATAAAACCAAAGGTGCCCAAATAACACTCTTTGTTAATATTGAATACACCTGAATTGCCAAAAAGTTTGATGACTAAAGTAACATCAGGTTCACGTCATGGTTATAGCCCTTACCTCCTTCTAACCAGTGAACCTGTGGATGAGTCTTCTCTAAAATTCTCCTATGGAGCTTCATCTTCCAGCTTTATAAAAAATTGAAGAGTAGTTTTCAAGGTACAAGATTATCCCAGATTATGAGGCAGTGAACCAAAAATCTTTGCAAAAGACGAGGAGGGCCAACTAAGGTATTCTCTAATAGTGATGATCTTTTCTTTTTTCTTTTCCTGGTGATCCCTTGATATGTGAAAACTCGGTCCACAGAGGAGAAAAAGAAGTAGGCCCAGGCTTCATGAAAGAGATGGTGCTTGAATTTGGTCTTGAGAGAAAAAGTAGGTGTTCGATAAATGAAAAAGGAAATTTCAGGTAGGGAACTGTCCATATCTAGAAAGAACATGGCTAGTTGAGGGGATAACAAAAGATGAGTATACCTAGAGGGAAATCATAGAAGGGGGAAATCATAGAATATGAGGCCAGAGAGAAAGTTAGTTAAAGCTAGAGAGTAAAAGAAATTATTAAGGCATGGGTAACAGGAAGGCAATCAAGATTTTTAAGCAGCAAAGGGGCATAATTAGATGTGGTTTCTAAGAAAATAACTCAAGATGGCTTTCAAAAAATATACCAGAAAGGTGAGGGACCCAGGGTATCATGACAATCACCCATAAGACAGAGATGATGAAGGTTTGGGCTTAGGCAGTAGCAATGGGGTTAGAAAGCAGGGGCCAGATTCACAAGATAAATTTAAAGCCAAATCGCCTCAAAGTATGGAGGGCACAGTAGAAAGAGTAACGTTTGACTCAATTTTGAGAAATTGAGCAGACAGAGATTTTTTTTTTTAACTCAAGTAGAGGATATAACAGGATGTTTAATCTACAGTTGAAAATGTTAATCTGGAGCCAAGAAGACATGCTTGTGGGAATGGGAGCCATCATATAATGACAGTATTAACTAAGATCACCCAGTAAGAATGCGTAGAATGAGTAAAGAAGACAAATAAAGATAGGATTTCCGTGAACTTGAACACTGGAGGAATAAAAGAGGAAGAGGACTCAACAAGGGATACAGAGAAAGAGCGTTTGGAAAATCTAGAGTAGAACTAGAAAAAGAAGCAGTCATTGATGTTAAGAGAAGAGAGAGTTTTGAGAATGAGTAAATCAAACATGCCAAGTGCAGCAGGAATCTGGAGTAGAAAGAACCAAAGAAAGAGGCCATTGGATTTGGCCAGTGGGACATTTTTGACTTAGCAAGAGCGATTTCCCTAGAATAGTGAGACAAAAAGTTCAGATTGAGCTGGTAGAGTGAATGATGTTTGAGAAAGTGGGGGAAGTAAGTGTTCAGATTTCTCATTTAAAAGATTGGTGCCAAGGAGAAAGAGGGAGACTGGATATTAAATCACAGAGTTTGAGGAAAGGAGTTTTTTTTTAAAAAATTATTATGAGAACAATGTGTTTGTAGAATAAAGGAAAGGGAGATTGAAAGTACAAAAGAGATAGAGGATAATTGATGGAGTGGGGTTCTGGAAGGGGCAAGAAGAATCAATCTTATAAGGTAGATGGAGAGATTACCCTTGCACTAGAGGAGAAATACTATTTCTTTACCCTGATAATAAGTTTTATAGGTGGAGGAGAAGCTAGTCAGGGTAAGTTCAGTGGTCTCTATTTTCTTGGTGAAGTGGTGCTCTGAGATCTGCCACAGAGGGACCACTGCCACCAGCATGGGCTGGTCCTGGGTGCAGTCACCATGAAGCTGAAAAAGAACACCAGGCCCTTAATGTTTTGATGCGTGCTTCCTTTGTGCCATCATGACAGACCACCAAGACTTTCAAAAGCATTTTAAAATATAAATATATCATAAAAACAGGGTTTTCTATTAAAATATACTTCTCATTGGCTTATTGAGTAGGAAGATATTTTATGCATTTTAAATATAAGACCTAGAATATCAAGCCAGAGGGTATTATGCACTATTCTCAGACAAAAAGGACTGAGTGTCCAAGTTATCCATCAGCTGCCTTCTTAGCCAGCCCTTTATTTCTCACTGCACTCATCCATCTATTTCACACAATTTTCATTGTAGGGTCCCAGAAATAGTTAATAATAGCATTGTTAGTTTATATTAATTGAGTCCTTATTATGTGTCAGGCATTCTTCTAATCAATTTGAATATTAGCTCATTTAATCCTCCCAATAAGCTTATAGAGAAGCACATACATGTTATTATTATCCCTATTTTACAGATAAGGAACTAGAACAGAGAGCTGACGTGGTTGCTTATGATCACCTGGCTAGAAAGGATACAGAACTGACTGAGCCCAGGCAGTCTGGCATGAGTCTGCCTTGTTACCGTTAGTGGGTAATAAAACACTTTAAAGATTTGTGGTGTTGTACGTCAAGCTCAGGAGTTAGACTTGTATCCATTTTTTAATTACAGCCATGCTAGGGACTTATGAGTCTGGTGGCCTGTAAGGGCCTTTGGAGTGTTTTGCCTCAGGATCTGTTTATTATTCAACTTTATATTCTCAGATTTGAGCACATTATTAATCCTCCATAAATATTTGATGAATAATTAAATGAATGAGCAAAGCTGATTTCTCTCCAATCACCCAGCAGCTTTCTGCTTGGGATGTATTGGAACTAACTTATAGATCAGGGGTGGGGGTGGCAGAGATGGTTAGTGGCTGAGGAAAGGAGAAAGGGATACAGGGACTACTGCCTTCATGGGTTACACATTCTGTGATTTTCTCTCTGACTAATGGCATTTTGTAATCATTTTTAACATCTTTTTGCAGTACAAATTTGTGATGTTCTTAAACAAACTCCAAGAAAATACTGGCTATGATACACTAAAAGCATGCCCTTCCATCTGGCATTTGATCTAGTCCTATAGTCTGCTTCCCAAGACAGTTTACTCTCTGGGCCCTGTGAATGTTTTCATTAAACAATCTCAATCATTTGGGCATAGTGAAAGAAAACTCTAAGTCTGAGACCTGAAGTCTGCAATTTTATTCTCTTTATTAGCATTTTCTAATGTATATGAAGAGCCCAAGCTTGCTCATGGAATGGGGGAGGGAAGGTTTTGAGGGCTGTTTGCTGGGGTAGTATTCTTTCAGAACTAAGCAGTCTTCTCTGAAACAATTTACTTGGTCTTTTCTTAAGTAGAGGAAGTACTTGCTGCTTATGTACAAAGTCAAGTAAACTTTGTAGCAAGGTATAAATTAACCGCAAAGTATTTGGGAGAGACACTTACGATGTGCCTAACATATAGCAACTTCAGGAACTTAGAGAAGCAGTGATAGATAACCTTTGTCTTCTAGCAGTGCTTCATCTTCCTGAGCAAATGAAATAACAAACATAAAAAGAAGTCTGAGCAACATAAGCCAACTGTTGTCTATATAATCATGCAGCTGTGTATGGAATTATGCCATGGAAACTAGAAGTTCTCATTAAGGGGAGTTGGTAATGGCTGAAGTATAAGGAAGAGATAGAAAATAAGTGAGGGTGGCATTTACAAAGGCAACGTGCACCTCATGATGTGCCAGGCAACATGTTAAGTGTGCCACATGCATGCTCTCATTTGTTCCCTATGAAATTAATAAGTACTACTATTACCAATTTCATTTTTCCAGATCCAGAAACTAATATTCTGAATCCTTACAGCTGGGACAGCTGTAAGAGCCAGAGCAGCTGGTCAAATCCAGGCAGTCTGGTGCTAGAGTCCTCATACTCAGCAACTGTGCTATTCCTTATGGTGGCCTAGGCAGACTACTAGCGTCTGTGTTTGCAAATGTACAGCTCGTATGATTGAAGATGAATGCTTGGAGAGGTATGCATCAACCCAGGCTAGTCCCCCCGAAGACTCTCTTAGGACGATTCTTACCTTTTGACTTGGCAGACTTTCTACCTCCATTACCTGAGGGTTTGGGGATGAGGCCACTTCTCATCAAGGGACGTTCTTTTCTACAATATTGCTTTATTGTATCTGGTACAACACACAAAATTAGAGCGTTTTAAAAGCCTCAACAACTCTTGTCTCTAGTGTGAAAGGATCATGGGTACAAACTCCGTTCTATTTCTTCAGCAAACTATTCAAACTCTCATATCTTCAAATTATGACCCTCTCGAGGTCCCAAGGTGATATTACTGACTATTATCATGAGCCCACAGGGAATGATGATATCAAGGGGGAGAGTGACCTCCTCCACTTCAAGTGTGAACCTGATTATGATGAATGAGAGGAGGCTACATGGCTTCCTCACTCTTGGAGGGACAGCACTATTCAGCTCAGCACTAGAAATCCTGTCACACTGAGATGGAGGTAGAAATATATAATATCAAAGTGCAGCCATAGGACAGTTTCTTTATCACTTTAAAAATCTCTTAATAATGCAAGATTTGGGGGCATTCAAATATGAGGGAAGATATGTAATAAAGAACAACGATGCAGGTTCAGCCTTCAATTGCTGATTACATTCGGCTAGCAATATGTAGACACTGTAAAATAGGGCCATATGTTCCCCCTCCCCTACATATGAAGAGATACATCTAACCTCCTACAAAGAATCTCTCCTCTCCTTTCCTTTGCCCCTTTCCCTATGCACAATCTGTAACCTCCTCTGCTATGTACCCTTAAAACGTTATTCTTATTATCATATTACATTGTAGTTAGTCTAATCCACGTTTTTCTGCCACGACAGATTATGAGTTCACTGAATACAAGGATCGAGTACATTTTGGTATTCCCAGAACCTTACCAAGGCATCAGTGTCAGTATCTCGTCCATATCCCCAATCCCTTACCACGTCGGTACACAGCCTGACTTCCAAGTGGCAGCAGCTGCATTTCTTTGCTTGAAGGCTTTCATCTAATAACTCTCATCCAATAACTGATGGGAATTAATGTAAAATACTCCCAGTTCCTTCTCCCTTGGACAGAATAGCTCAGAGGAGTGTGTCTACACAGGCTACTAGAGTTGCTCATGGGATAAAGCTTCATTTGCCATCAGAAAATAATGGACTTATTAATGCACCTTTTCTTGTCTGCCTTCCCTACCCTGTCCCACTTTCCACTTTTCATCTAGCATATCATTCACATCCTGAATAAACTACTTTCACCTGAATCCTTGACTCAAGGGAAACCCAAGCTAAGTAAGCACATAATATGTAGGAGTCTAATAAATGTCCTTTTAGTTAAACTGAATGACAAAGATGCATAGTGTAGCACGAGATATGACATGGGAAGTGCTATGCTACATAAGTGGTGAGGGCCTATCAGTCAAATTTGAGCATTTGTAAACACAACAAGCACCATGATTTCAGGGTTTCCCTTTGCAGTAGGAAAGCGGCTGTCCTAGTTGTTAGTACAGAAGAGTACATATCAGGAGCTCTGGCTTCTATTTTTAGATCTCTTGCTGACTTAGAAAACCTGTTTCCTAATAGTACAGTGGTGACCTTCCCACCCTCAGAGAAATGGTGCAGAATGCCTAAGGAGGAAACAAGTCCCCATTTGTGGAAGCCACAGAGGAACAGAGGAGAGAAATGAGAGCTTAGGTACTAGTCGCTGGCAGACATAGTGCTTTAAGATCTCTTTTGACAGCTAAATAGAGAGTGCTGGGTTGCCAGGCAGTGCGATGGCCTTGAACAGGATTTAGGTCTTCAAGCTTCCAAAGCTTGGCTCTGAGCCTAAGGCTTCCAAAGGGTAATAATATCTTTATTTTTTTTGAAAATGTCACATTAAAAGATAATTTTCCAAAATAAGGTAATATCATGACTCTCATACAGATATAAAATTAATACATGTTAAAGATTTTATTTAACTCATTAATCAATGAGGGAATCAGGCAGATGGTATAACCAGCTCCCCACCAAATCCAAAGAACAGACACATTTATAGATGGAGAATATTAAAACAAATGTGCAAATGGAGGCAAAACTAACCTCTTCCATGGTGGGGAAAGGAAGTAATTTGAACCACTACAGGACAAAACAGTACATAATTTGCATGCCTATAAGCAAGAGATATTTTGCATTGCTATCAGTTATATAATTTACAGAGCTGTAAACTAGCTTCCAGAGAATCAGTCAGATAACACTGAAGGGTGTGCTGTATAGACAATGCACAGTTTTTCACAGAAACCCATTTTTCCCTTTACACTTATGATTGTTAGATGTAAAGATGCAATCCTTCTCCAATAAGGAGGGATCAGATTTTTTTTTTCTAGAGCTTACTGATACTTTTAAAATCCAGGTCTTTTTCTTAACACTGTGAGTAGGGCTGAAAGTAATAAAATGCCTGCCACAGATAAGGTACTTGAGAAAAGTACATCTGACTGTTAAGTAAAAGGAAAATCTCAAGGTTTATGAGGAAGATCCTTCCTTGACACGGGAGGAGATGGTAAGAGAAAAGAAGTACCGGCATTTCACATTCCCTACCTCATTCAGTTCTCCCAAGGAATCTGAGAATTAAGTGAAGATATTTCTCCTTATCTGGATGAGGAAACTAGAGCCCAGAGTAATTACATAGCCTACACAGGGTCACACAAATAGTACATAACAGCTCCAGGATTTAAACCCAGTCCTTCTAACCCTGAGTTTATGATTTTTTTTTTTTTTTTCTTCATTAAGCCATGCTGCACTGGTGAGTGATGATGTCAAGTGGGAGGGCAACAGTTAAGAAGTTTCCTGACCCACACCTCAAACAGGGCAGCTCAGTAGTGGTTTCAAAGGAGCATGCTGCAATGCTTCTCATTAGTGACTGCTATGTTTTTGTCATAATTTTCTCATTCTGTTGAGTTCTCTGGAGAGATAAGCAGAATTTGCTTCTGATCTCATAGGCTTAGATGTGACCCCTGATTTAAATGAATTTCTTTTTGAATGAACTACCCTTTGAAACTGAAGGGATGAAGGCTGAATTAATAGGGTTAAAATGCCTTGTATTGAAAGTTGTTCTGAATAAGATTTCTTGGGATGCCACTGACATTTCCTTATACAAAAAAGGATTATATTCTGATCAATAGCATTCACTGAGCATTTATTGAATGTCTTCTATGTGCTCAGTCTTATATTAAGTGCCAAAGGGAACATAACAGTGAATCAGATAAAAACCATGCCCTGTCTAGATCATACCAGAAAAGATTAGAGATATATAAAAACTGACTATAATATAATATAGTAAGGGTTATGGGGCTATAGAAATGCCATGGAAGATGATATTGAGATGGGAGAATCATGAAGAAATTCATTGAGTATGTATCATTTTATTTTGAAGGATGAGAAGATTTGAACATGGAAACAAGTATGTACACGTGTATGGATTCCATCCACCAATTCCATTATTATAACCTTGAACATAGCATAGTTCCTTCTTAAGAATTATTAATGCAAAATAATCTATTTTCAATTTTCTGGGACCTAACAAGTTGCTGAACTTGCTATTCATTTTTCAAAGTAGTAGAGGATTCAATTAACATGAGAGAAAGTCATCTTTAATTCTATTTTTGTTACTTCCTAAAATGAATGAATATGTCATTTGGGTTCATGAGAAATTTTCAGGTCCCTTCATTTGAAAACTAATTCCAAATGGCTTTTAAAATTGTATTCTTCTAAGGCTAAATGGATCTTTATTTATTATTTGCCCCAATCCCAAGATAGCAAGAATCCCATATTTGTCAGTAATTTTTCATCTGATGACATTTTATTATAGCATAAGCAGAAATATATGTAGATTACACTTACAAATTATTCTCAACCTGAATATTCTATTTAGTCTCTGAGGTCTTTAAAATAGGAAATGAACCTTGCTACCACAAGTAAAGTGCCCTGAATCTCCCACAACTAAACTGTCCACTTTAAGGTCACTATGATCCTGCAATGAACAAAAAAGCAGCAGTTCACTTGTATTAGAAAGAGGCTTAGTAAAATACCCTCTCTGTGATGCTTGGTTAGGCACACACTTTTCGTTTCATCTGACATTTCTTGCAGAACAACTCAAGAGCTTTTCAGCAAATTGTTTCTGACTTGTCCTTAATGCCTGATTTTCTTTTATTTAGCCCCACAATTCACCATCTAATTGTAAATAATAATTAGTAGAAGACCAAGTATACATCAGGCACATAATGGGTACTCAGTAAATATTTGTTGATCTAATGAGTGGCTGAAGATTTGTAACATGGAAATGCACAGAATTCAGCAAATGTCTGCAAATTTAATTTCCTGATGAACAAACCCAACAAAGGACTATTAAGTTCTATAATACTGCCATGTTTTCACCCAGAGTGTGTTTAAATATTTTTAAAAATCCACTCTTTGTTGAAACTTATTAGACTGTCTCATAAGACAGTCACATGATCAAGAAACATCTTAATATGACAGTAGCATTTGTTTGGCTAAGCAGAGACTAATCTGAAGCTTATTACATAAAATGTGATCTTTGTTAAATAACCTTTTCACTCATCCTGCCATTGTTACTTTCCTTTTATAATTTAATGGTTCTCAACTGGGGACAATTTTTCCCCTCAGAAGACATTTGGCAAATGCCTGTACATGTTTTTGGTTGTCTCCCCTTCCATGGGGAGGGAGGTGCTACTGGCATCTAGTAGGTAAAGACTAGGGATACTGCTAAATGACTTGCAATACACAGGAGAGCCCCCAACAAAAAAGAATGATCTGGCCCCAAATGCCAATAATCCTGAAGTTGAGAAACCCTATTTTAAACAAAGAAGCTATCAGCAATTATCTCAAACCCATGATGGCTATGTGGGTTCATCAGATATGAAAAATGTTTATTCCTAATTCCTAGAAGCAAGAAAGTTGTAAAATGTAGTTCAGTCCTGCCAAGAAGTCCTGCAGAGCTGAGAAAAAAAAACAATAATAACACAAAAACAGAGTTTACAGAGAGAAGAGAAAGAAAATTGGATGAGATAAGCATCATTTCTGTAAATATTATCATAGAAAATACTGGAAAATCTAATTTGTAGTCTCAAGATTTCAGTTTATACTAAAATGGATTTGATGATTTATTTCCTGCATTGGCATATTTTGACAATCCAATGAACTTGTAACAATGATAGTAATACTATTACCATTACTGTAAATAATAGCAACTATAATTTATTAAGCAACTATTGCATGCTTTCCGTACATTACTACTAATTATCAGAATTACAATCAAGATAAGCATAATTATTCCTATTCTACAGAAGAATTAACAGGCTCAGAGAGTTTCTGTATTCTGTTTAAAGTCTACAGGTGGTAATAATCAGAGCTAGCCTTAAAGACAAGACAGACTAGTAGCCACCATACTTCAAATATTAATATAACATTGAGTAGTATGACTCACAGTCTAGTTTTTTTCAGTATAGTCCTAGTTTATGCCTGATGTTCCTGTGTAATTATTAAAAGCATCTACTTTCTCCCTGAAAAAAGATCACCCTATATGAGATGATGGACCCTGTCTTACTCCTTCCTTTTAAACCATGAAGAAATTCACAGCATGCAAAGATAAAAACTTGCCAGCATTCTCAAGGCTCTCTGATATGGATCTGAGCCATGTGTCCATCTGTCCATTCATTTATCCTTGTGTGAGAGCAGTTGGTAACTGGTAGCCATTAGTGGGAAGGGCTCACAGAAGCTGTTGTTTAGTTCTTGATATTTAAGCTACTTTAGGTGTTAATTAATTGCTTTGTCTGTCAATTTCCTCATTTCTATCAACATAGCTGGTCCAAAGCAAATGGTTTGCTGGACTATCTCATCAGGCTGTGGGAATCAGTAAATGTCCAGCTTGTTTATTTCTCTGAATGTTTTGCCCTTTGCAGAGTCCTGGATGTCAACAAATAAACTGAATGCAATAGGACTGGTAAGACCATTTTGACCATGGGTTGAGCAGAAGAATTAATGGCATATAATTTATTCATGGTGAATTTTCAAGGAGATTAAAATAATACAATGGGTTAGACTGTGTGGCCATTTCTAATTACAATCATGACATTAAAAAACATTTCTCCATTCTTGCAGATTAAATACCTCAAATTCCCCCTCACGACGGGAGTGCCACCAGCTAAAGCCATTCCCTCCTCTTTGTGATCCTCCCGTCCTCCAAAGCTCTATCTTTCATGGGCATCAAAGCACCATGCAACACAGAAAGCCATCATAAGAAGCAGTGCTTACTCTTGTTCATATATCAAGGCTCTGACCTTTAACTCTAAAGCTTCTTGCTTCCTCTGTGTGCTTTGTTTTTCCCCTTTATATCTTGGGGTAATGGCCAGGATCTTTCTGCTAAACAAAATTTTCTTATTCCAAAGGAAATTTAATTTCTACATAAATCGAGCACATATATTTAATATTCCATTCCCATCCAAGGGCCCCACACTAAAGCAGTTGTGGTTCTTGAAGACATGTTAAATTATTTATGAGAAATAAAATGCAAAATGAAAATGTCATTCTTTTCTATTTGTCACAACAGAGGAAAAAAATGAAATTTTCATCTTAGAACTCAAAGATTGTCCTCTGCTCTTGAGTAGTCTTTTACCTTACAATAGCATCGGGAAGTAACTAATGAAAACTAAGCAATAGTGATTATCTGTCTTGGTGATACATGGGATCCCCTATTCTTCCCCTATATTTATTTTAAAATAGAATCCATCATAAAGCTTTTATAAAAATGATATTTATTGTTAAGAGAAAGCTTTGGTCAATGACATATATGTGAATATATCTATATTTGTATATATATGAATAAATTATATTTGTATACATATATACATTAACAAACTTTCTTTAATAGAGTCACTATGAATAATAGATACATTTTTCATTACCATGGTAGAAGTTATAAAAATTGGTTCCAGGTTTTGAATATGCAAATACAGAAGGCTCTTACTATTGATGAATTTTTTAAGAGCAATGTGAGTCATTATATTAAATATTATATATTAAATATAATGACTGAGTCAAGTATATTATTTGTTGTCCACATTATCTGGCCTAGACCTGTTTCACTCCATGTTACCTCCTAACTCTTGGATAACATAGTGGTCTGATTCAGGCATGATGGTTTTCACTTGGGCCCACTCCAGTGCCGCTGGCCCCAAGGACATCATTTCCCATCCAATATCTCTGCTAAAGTGGACTTTGTTCATGCCACAGAGCAGAACATGAAACTCATTGTACGTAGTCCTACAGGCAGTCCCTATGTTCTTCCATGTCCATGGAAGGCCTTACTTTTAGCTATGGAAAGACCATGGAATTCCATAACTATTTCTATTGTTCTTCAACCTCCTAGTCTGATTCCAGAGCAGGGCCCAGAAAACTTGGCTCACAAGCTGAATCTGCCCTACCACCTGTTTTGTAAGTAAAGTTTTACTAGAACACAGTCACACTCATTAGTTTGCATATTGTCTACAGACTATTTTCACTACAAAAGCAGAATTGAGTAGTTGTAGCAGAGACCTTGTGGCCCACAAAGCCTAATCTATTTACTATCTGTCCCATGAAAAAAATGACAAGGGCCTAGGGCATTGAGTTTTTAAGAGAACTCGTCCAGGAATTAATATATTTGTCAAATTTGATTATATGCAGTTTTTCACTTGCATACCTGAGTTATATCTCCAGACTAGAGGATCATCACATAGATTTAGTCTTACTTATACTTTGTTCCTCTTCCATTGCCTCTCCATCCTAGGTACCTACTCTGTAGCCCCTAATAGAACATTTCTTCTTTGGCAGAATAACAGGGCCTTATGATTGCCTTTAGTCTTCTTACTAGGTCTATTATTATCATCTAAGATATTTACTATTGAACAAGAATGTGTTAATTAGATTAATAAATGAATAATATGGATCAGCATTTTCAAGACAATGTTTTGCAGAATGCTTAATATCTTTGAAATGTGCTCCATGAAAAGGATGGTCTATCTAAAAAAATCTATGGTCAAATAAGTTTGGGAAATAATGACACACACTATGTTTTCCTTCAGGAGCATCATAATTTACATGAGTGTATTGAAGTTTTGGAGAAAGAGAGGGTGATGTCAACAAAATGGCCAGTAGAAACTGTCAGAACCAATTTTGTCAGAATTCTAGAAAACAATCAAAAGTTTACAGCAACCCAGTGACTACTAAATTTAAAAAAAGGCAACCCAAAATGGTAGGAAAGTTTTGTGGTATTTTTATTTGCCCTTGTTTCATCCCCTCCCTGGTGTGGCAGTGATTTTGGTTTTGAGTTGGTGGCAACCTGCAGCAGGAGTAGAGTAAACCTTATTCACAAATTATTTTGTATGTCTGTTCTAACCTGTCTGTAAGCTACTAGAAGGACAGATACAATGCATTTGTATCAGTTTTCTAGGGTTGCCATAACAAAATACTACAGAGTGAATGGTTTAAACAATAGAAATTTGCTTTCTTACAGTTTTGGAGGCCAGAAGACCAAAATCTAGGTATCGGCAGGTTTGGTTTTTCCTAAGGCCTCTCTCCTGGCTTGCAAACGTTCAGGTTCTTACTGTGTCCTCACATGGTCTTTCCTCTGTGCACACACATCCCTGGTTTCTCTTTTCTCCTGTTCTTATAAGGACACCAGTCATATCAGATTAGGACCAACCCTCATAAACTCATCTAACCTTAACTAACTCTTTATAGACCTTATCTCCAAATATGGCTACATTCTAAGGTACTGAGGGTTAAGACATATGAATCTGGGAGGAATACATTTCAGCCTATGACAGTGTTCACCTCTGTTTTCACCTAAGTTGGAACTCAGGATAGAAAAGCAGTGGGTATTGATCAAAAGCACTGCAAGCCAAACCAAAAACCCTAAGACACCTAGGGTAAAAGATTACAGTTGAAATATACAATAAGTCATCTAAAGCCTGGGAGTAAAAAGGGGAAAGAGTTTCTTAGGGAAATTAGGACATTTTCAAAATCAGCCATGTACAGGGCAAATTTAGAAAGCCATTGCATTGTCAGAACAAGATGCATGTTCAGAAAAGACTGTGCAAACCCTAAACTTTCATCTTGGGCTGATTTCTAGACTCAGTTCAAGCCTGGTTAATTGTTGAAGGAGTGTTCCAGAATGGATCCAATGTGTAAAGACTGGGAGAGTTATATTGTGTTTGTTTGTTTGTTCGATTGGCTGGTTTGGTTAGTTTTTTTAGCTCCTGGTGTTCAAGAACATCTCTGTCAAAATCCTAGCTGAATACAAGCTGAGAAACAGAGACTACAGTGACCACACATAAGAAGGAATATTATAGTTTCTGCAAAAATAGTTTTGTAAACTCATTAAACAAATGGCCTACTATAGCCTTCAACTATCAAAATATTCAGCGAACTCTGGGGAAGGGGGATAATATAATTTTCAGGGTTATCACATTATAATATTCAAATGTCCAGTTTTCAATAAAAATCACAAAGCATACAAAGAAACAGGAAAGTATGGACAAAGAACGAACGGAAATCAGGAAAATGATGTATGAATAAAACAAGAATATCAACAAAGAGATAGAAATCATTTTAAAAAATAGAAATTTTGGAGCTAAAAGGTGAAACAGAAATGGAAAATTTACTAAAGAAGTTTAACACTAGATTTGAGCAGGCAGAAGAAAGAACAAGTGAATGGAGATAGTATAACTGAAATTATTGCCTGAGGAGCAGAAAAAAAAAAGAATAAAGAAATGTGAACAGATCCTAAGGTACCAATGATATACCATCAAATGGACCAATATAAACATTCTAGAAGTTCCAAAAGAAGACAGAAAGGAAGGGTAGAGAGAATATTTGAATAAGAGAATATTTGACAAAATAATGGCTTCCTGAATTTGATGAAATACATAAATCTACAAATCTAAGAAGCTCAATGAATTCCAAGTATGATAAACTCAAAGAGATTCACACTGAGATACATAATCAAAGCCAAAGACAATAAGAAAATTTTAAAAGCAGCCAGAAAAGAAAACCCAACTCATTGCATACATGGGATCTCTAATAAGATCATCAGCTGGTTTGTCAGCAGACACCTTGGGGGCCAGAAGACAATGGGATGATATATTTAAAGTGCTGAAAGAAAGAAAAAACTGTAACTGGGAGTTTATATCCAGAAAAACTGTCCTTCACAAATTGGGAGAAATTAAGACATTACCAGATAAGCAAAAGCTAAGGGAGTTCATTACCACTAGATCTGCTCTACAAGAAATAACGAACAAAGAGGGAGGGCTCACAATTTCTGATTTCAAAACTTACTATTGTAGTAATACAAAGCTATAGTAATCAAAACGGTGTGATACTGGCATAAGGATAGACATATTGACCAATGGAACAGAACTGATAGTTCAGAAATAAATTCATACATCTATGGCCAATTGATTTTGACAAAGGTGGCAAGTCCATTTAATAAGGAAAGACCAGTCTCCTCAACAAATAGTGCTGGGACAACTGAATTTCCACATGCAAATGAATAAAGTTTGACATCTATCTCACACCATATAAAAAATTATTTCAGAATGAATCAACAACCTATATATAATAGCTAAAACCATAAAACTCTTAAAATACAACATAGGGGTAAATCTTCATGACCTTGGATTTGACAATGACACCAAATGACACCAAAGCACAAGAAACAAAAGAATAAAATAGGTAAATTGAAGTTGGTCAAAACTAAAAACTTTTGTGCATCAAAGGACATTATCAAGAAAGTGAAAAGACAATAAAGAAAATATTTGTAAATCATGTTTGATAAGGGTTTAATATCCAGAATATGTAAAGAGCTCCTACAACTCCACAATGAAATGACAAACCACCCAATTTAAAAATGGGCAAAGACTCAAATAGACATTTATCCAAAGAAGGCATACAAATAGCCATTAAACTTATGAAAAGATGCTCAGTGTCATTAGGGGAATGAAAATTAAAACCACAATGAGATACCGTTTCACACCAACAAGGATGGCTATAATAAAAAATGGAAAATAGATGTTGATGCAGATGTGGAGAAATTGGAACTCTCATACACTGCTTGTAGCAAAATGGTACAGCTGCTATGGAAAATAGTTTGGCAGTTCCTCAAAATGCTAAACATGAAATTACCATATGAGCCAATATGTATCCAAAAGAATTAAAAGCAGGAACTCAAACATATACTTTAATGTCAGCGTTCACTGCAGCATTGTTCACAATAGCTAAAACATGGAAATAATCCAAATGTTTATCAACAGATGAATAGATATACAAAATGTGGTATATGCATACAATGAAATATTTTTCAGCCATAAGAAGGAATGAAGTTCTGATACATGTTACAACATAGATGAACCTTGAAAACATTACACTAAGTGAAACAATCCAGACACAAAGGACAAATATTATATGATTTTACTTGTATGAAGTATCCAGAATAGGCAAATTCATAGGTACAGAAAGTAGATTAGAGAGGTCACCAGGGGCTGGAGGGAGGAGAGAATGGAAAGTAATTGCTTAAGGGTTACAGAGTTTCTATCTGGGGTGATGGAAAGGTTTGAAAACATAGTGGCAATAGTTGCACAACATTGTGAATGCAATTAGTGCCAATGAATATTGTTAAAAGTATATATACACACATATGTATATATGTATAAATATATATATATGACCACAATTTTTTAAAAATTAAAAAAGAAACTTTGGGGAAATCTACATTAAAGAAATTTGCCTAACTTTATTCAACAGTGTTTTCCAAACTAATTTGACCTTAGAAGTTTTATAAATGGACTACAGTTAACATTTCAGGGGACACTCTCAAAAGATTGAAACAAAGTACAAATGATCTTAATCTTGAAAGGGAGAAAAATGGTCCACAGCAACAAATTTCCCTTGTTAAAGTCCAGACTCTGCCTCGGCAGGTCTCAGATGGGGCCTGAGATTCAGCATTTCTAACAAGTTCCCAGGTGGTGCTGATGCTGCTGGTCCTCGGACCACAGCAGAGGAGATAATAGTTGGATGAGCTATTCTTCATAACCCTGTTTCCTACTACAGCCAATGTGATCAACTGATCAGAAAACAAAGATGTTAATGGACAATAATCGATAACTTATTATCCCTCCAAAGTAGCATAATTATAATTTTACATGGGTTTCTAAGACAAATGTCTTACTCTAAAGAAGATACTCTGAGAGAGTGATATATAGCAACAGAGAGGATTAATATGGGAAGGGGATTGTCATACCTTGAGCTGGGGGTAGGGGAAGCGAGCCATTCTTCCAAATACATTTAAAGTATTCCAGATCTATTTTTTACTTTCATTTATTTTTGGATTGCATACTTGAGTTATGGCCAGATCACTCTTTCTCATAAAAATAAGGGAAAAATAAAGACGAGAGTGAGAGAGAAAGAGAAGGAGGGAGGGAGAGAGTGAAGAATGGAGAGAAGAGAGAGGGAAGGAAAGAAGGAATGGAAGGATAGTGATATGAGAGACTAGATGTCTACGTAATTCTTTTCTTCAGTCAGAGTCTCATCCAACTCACTTTGGAATATCATCACTTTACTGACAAATCAATTAAATGAGGTTAACTAGTATAAACTGTTTCTTTCCACAGTTTACAGAACACATTCATTCCCTGGTGATCACATCTAAGAATATGTTCTTGTCAGTCAGAATACTTGAGCAGATTACTGGGCTAAAACACACACATGAAAGGTTGTGCTAGCACATACCAGGATAATTTTTAAAAGTGAAATAAAAACCAGTTCTATCATTCAGTCCAAAGAACTTGCAGGTCAAGTTCCATATTTAGGTAGCTTCTATCATTAGGATAATTCTGTTGGCCTCAGGCATTTTATCCCTGTAGTTAAGAAAAGTGCCCTTAAAGTTAGACAATTTCTGCCTCAGATAAACTCTATGACCTTGGGAAAATTAATTAACCATCTTTGTGCCTCAGTTTTTCTCATCTAAAATAGGAGGGTCATGATAGCACCTAATTATTGAAGAATGAAAATAAGGCACTCACTGGCACACAGCAAGGTCTTAACACAGGTCAGTTTTTAGTATATGTACATGCTAATTCCTCATCAAAAAAAACCTTACTTTTTTTCTTTCTAAGGTTTTATATAGAAATGCAAATGAACCTTGAAACAAAATGCCCAAGATTGAAGAGATCAGATGTCAAGGATCAAGAAAGGGTACAAACCAATGTGAAATATCATGACTAACAGGTCAGGAGGCACTGTAATGGGGTAGGGGAAGCAAGCCATTCTTCCAAATACATTTAAAGTATTCCAGATCTATTTTTTACTTTCATTTATATTTGGATTGCATACTTGAGTTATGGCCAGATCACTCTTTCTCATAAAAATAAGAGAAAAATAAAGACGAGAGTGAGAGGAAGAGAAGGAGGGAGGGCACTGTAATGAAGGCAGTGCAGCAAAGTGGTTGAAAGTTTAGGTTTTTGGAATCGGAATGATGAGACATTGAGTCTCAGTTTTTCTAATTACTGTGATGTAACTTTAAGCAACTTAACCTGTCTAACCCCATTTCTTCATCTGTAAACGTTTGCTAGAGCAGTTAAAAAATTCTTTTTTGTGAGGATTAAACTAGATAATTTTTTTGTGTGCTTAGCACAGTGCATCAATATGTGGTAGCTTAAAAAATATTTTTAAGTTCCAGCAATATACTTAGACTGACATTTACCATGAAGGATACAAACAAATATATGAGGGTATGACCCAGCCTTCTAAATGCTTCCAAGCTGGTTAGGTAGGCCAGACAAACAAATAATGTATAATACAAGACAACCAACAGTTAAATTTGCAAATTCCTCCTGTGAAAATGACATTTCTCTTTTTCTTATTTCTTCCCCCCATCATTCATTTTCTATCATGCATATAAGAATTCATGAAAGCTTTCCACCCTGAATTGGATGATTTAAAAGAAATATTTCTTTGTGGGAAAAGAGAAAAAAAGCAAACATACACGTTTTTTTGTGACTTGCCTCTACCTTGTCTAATTTATTTCTTATTAGTAAAAAATATATTTGTTATAACTTAGAATTCTATGGCCGAGAATGAGAAAGGGTTATTTTTGTTTTGTTTTTGAATAATCAAAAAAAGAAAACCAAAATCAAGCAGAGTAGGAATTGACCATGGAGAAGAGCTCATCTTGGCAGATGCTGACATAAGAGGGGCGGGGATGGCTGAAAATTGTTTTGGTAATATGGTGGTACCTGTGATTCTGTACCACCGCAAACATTTTTTAAAAAAAAAAAACAATTAATTTTTCATTAAAAACCAAAAAATTAGTTATGTTTCAAAGAAAAACAACTTAATGCATCTCTTTTACCAAAATTCTTTGCTCCTTCTTTTACCAAAAGATCTTGCCTAGGGACTTATATTAGCTGTTTTACCCCAAATTGCCTTTCTTCATTTTGAGAACCCCACATGGACTTGTAAATTTTAAAAACAGGGTCAAGTGAGATCACAAATTGTGTTTTTACTACCAGCCTTTGAGGAAGACCTCAAGCCAGACTCTTCTTCATTCAGATCCTACCAGTTTGTTGAGTACAGAGTCAAGTAGGGTGTTGCTTGCACTGGGCTATTGAGCCTTTTTCAAGTGAAGAGAGACAAATTCCTACGGGGAAAAGCAGCGAGTGAATAGATAGTTCATGGCAGTATTTTCTTACCTCAGAAAAAATTAGAGGAAAACTCCACAAAGGCAATAAACATACTCCCCAGCAAAATATGATGCAGGGAATCGTCAGACAGTGATGTATTTATTGACTAAAGGCAAGAGGAAAAGGGAGCTGGAGTCAGGCTAGTCCCTGAGTCTCTGGAGAGAGAAGTGGATTCTTAGTTTGTTCAAAGCATATCTAGGATGCAATAACCCTTGCTTTACACTATATTTACTAAGGCAACAATATGGACATTAAGTGACATTTCTGTTTGTGTTTATATCTTAAAATAAGTTATCTTTCTTTGTTTTTGTATCTGTACATCATTTTCATTGGGGGACAGAGGATATAAAGAATGAGTAGGGTAATTCAGAGGTGTCAAGAGAATCAAAGTAACTCACTGATTTAAAAACTGTCACACAAAAGGAGGTGGATGTTACTGACCCACTCATAATCCACAATTCAGCTCCATTTTGACCTCATGACCCAGGCTATTTCATCACCATGGGCAACCAGTGTTGATGTCTGTCTACAATGTTGATGACCCTAAGGTCAAAGAAAGCCACTACCCAAAAGGCTATTTTGATAGCAACTTATGACAATTAATTCAGTTAATTAATCTTCAGCTTATATTTTCCAAACTCAACTCTTCAGGGTAAGTTGCCGTTGCTTAACTCTCATGATCCATAATGCAAAGGAGAATGTTATCATTATGCACCTCTAGGCAAAACTTTTTTTTTTCTTTGCAATCTCACCATCATCTTAATTTTATTCACATCTCTAGCTATTTGCACAGATGTTGATGGAGCTGTATTTTTGCTTCAATTTCTATTGCAATATTCTTATTGCATTCTGCAGGTCCTCCAGTAAACGTTACTTGCAATATTTTTATCAACAGTTTTGGATCAGTCACAGAAACCACCATGGTAAGTGCTGCAATGCCTCTGGCAAGAGAAAAACGTGACTCGATTATGCCATGAACACAAACTGTCAAATTTTCTATTGTTCAACTTGCAGGGCCTCCTGTAAATGTTACCTGCAACATATTTATCAACAGCTTTGGGTCAATAGCAGAAACTACAATGGTGAGTGGGACTGAGCATTGAAGCCATCGTGTGAAGGAATGGGATGTGGGATTGAAGAGCACTGTTGCATATTTGTGGGACATTTGCTGAGTGCCAATTTCCAAATTTGTTCACCTCTAAAAAGCAATGACTTACACTCTTTCATTTTGGACAGTCATTTGTCAGCTGTTCATTACTTAAAATTCAATAATCTTTTATCTATCATGCCAGAGAAATTTTGGCAATATTTTATGTTTGATTAGTTTTCAGTAGAACTATCAGCAACTAGGCATAGTTAAGGATATTTAAATATGTGCATCTCTAGTATTTCAGAAATATAAATTTCAAAGTTTGAGAGATGTTTTTATAGCCATTTTTAAACATATAATGGAATTTTTAACATAAACAAGCCTCTCTTTGATGCTACATTTAATATATATGCCAAGGGGCTAAACTTACAATGACAGACACACACACACACACACACACACACACACACACACACACACACACACACGGTTTTTTGGCAATAGAAAGTAGTCCTAAGTCCATAGCAATTACATTATATGTATGGCTTTTCAAAAAAAGAGCCTTAAGCTTAAAACTAATTAGAAGCTCATCATGTAGTAAGTACAAACATGTTTCATGTATGTAAGAAGAATTCAGATAATATAAAATTCATCAAGACTCTTTATAAATGTCATGGTCATGTTGCCTATGACACAGCCCATTTGACTGTTAGTCTTACCCTACCTAGTACTAGGCTATAGTATGTAGATTGTATTTTTGGTAAAATATTTTGTTGTTCTCCATATGATTTATTTTAAGGCATAAATCAATTGGCTGGGTCTAATTTGCACGACTATGTAAAGTATACAGCCATATAATTGGATGAAACTAAAATAAAATATAGTTGAACTTGACTAAGTATTATGGTGGCTGATGTCCTAAAAACACTCAAGAAGTGAAATAATGAGCATAATGCCACTGAGAGGTGAAAAATAAGGTTCCCCTGTTTTATGAGTTTTATCTTTTAGGCTACTAAAATCATGTTTAATAAATTACCATACTTTGTGGTGCTGTCCTTGATGTCACAAAGAATTAATTTACCTTTTACCATTCTTTTCACTGACAAAATTAGACATAATTCAACTCCACTACCCATTTTAATATTACTCTGAAACAGCATTATCCAGAAATGAGATTTCTGGGGCTTTGACAGGATGTAGTGCATTAAGAATTTTACCTAAATAAGATAGTTTTGATAGAGTTATTAAATGACTCATAAGAAAAGCTTAACATGGAAAGAATAAACCCACTCTGGGCTTGGCATTCAGTTTCTGTCTCTCCCCTCTTGGTTTTATCTTAATAAGAGAGGGGAAAAGCTTCCAGTAGCCCAAATCACTGTCACCAGCTTTCCACGATGGCATTCAATGACAATATTTGCACGACCTAATGCTGATTGCATTAATTAGACTCCTAGGTTGCTTTGATTAAATCTCATTGCATCTTATTCTTGATCAAAAATGTAAATGTGCACCTTTTCGATGCTCATTAATGCAAAAAAAAGCTAAACATTTAAGAAGATGAAAATGGAAACTATGGATATTCTTGCTTTCGTCTGTCTCTAACAGCTACTGAAGGTGTTTAATCAATGGGCTGATTAGGTGCTTCCTGACCACTTATTAAGTGTCCTTTGTTATGTTTCCAATCAGAAAACTTAGTAAGGGTGAGATAAACAGCCTGTCTATTCTGCTGTATACAATAGATTGAACTGCATGGAATGATGTGTATTGTGCTTCTTTTTCTTACTTCTTAGCTTCGATGTAATGATAAACTTTATTTGGCTTTGAAAAAATGTTTTATTTTCTTCAATTATGGCTTTGGTGTGAAACTACAAAGAATATATTCTGAAATTCCATCATGCTTAAGTCAAATAAGAAATCCTCATGCTGCCTTAGGGTAGGGATTGGCAAACTTTTCCTGTAAAAGGCCAGACAATAAATACTTAAGACTTTGAGAGCCAGACAATCTCTGTAACAACTATTCAATTTTGCTCTTTTGGCATGAAGACAGCCATAAACAATAGTAAACAAATGAGTGTGGCTGTGGTCCAATAAAACTTTATTTATAAAAATAGGCAAGGCTAAATTTGGCCCACAGGCCGTAGGTTGCTAATCCTAGATTTAAGGCATCAGTATTTAAATGAACGTTCTTCAGATTCATAGCATGAGAATTGCTCCACCAAGAAAGGGGTCTTATTTTCCAAGATAACTGAGGCCCTGCCTAGGAATCCACTTGGTGCACCCTGTCTTAATCAATTCAGGCTGCTATAACAAAGTACCATAGATTGGGTGGCTGATAAACAATAGAAATTTATTTCTCACAGTTCTGGAGGCTGAAAGTCTGAAAGCAGAGTGCCAGCATGATTGGATTCTGGTGGGGGCTCTATTTGTGTTACAGACTGCTGACTTCTGGTATCCTCACATGGTACAAAAAAAAAAAAAATTCTCCATATAAAGGGCACTACTCCATTTCATGAGGGCTCTACCCTCATGACCTAATTACCTCCCAAAGGCCCCACCTCCTAATACCATCACATTTGACGTTAGGATTCAACATAGGAATTTTAAAGGGCTACAAACATCCAATCCATTGCACACTCGAGTGTCACCACAGCACAAGCTTTCTTTACCAAAACACTAAGATCCTACCATCCATGAATTTACTGTTACTTTCACAAAATTTGACTCAGAAAAATTGGTCAAAAAATTAAAGAGAACCAGATTCTTTTCTGAACTGTTTTAGTTGGGGTCAGAACCCTTAGCTTTTATGCACAGGGATGAGATCATTGACTACATTGATTAATACTATTTTCTAGGGATGATAATTTTGCTTTCTCTATGTTTTCTGAAATAATTTTCTCAAAGAATACCTTAGAATCTTGAGTTTCTAAACCTGTTGATTTTCCTCTCTTCCTTCATACCTCACTCTGACCCCATGACTTGGATACCATTATTGAAGGATTAATTTTGGGTGTTTGTTTCTAAATAAGAGGTAATGATTATCTGTTTGAAGAACTTAACATGACTTTCTTTTGGTGCTGTCCACTCTGCCTCTCTTCTAGGCTAATGAAATCCCACAAATTTATTAATGGGTACTGCCTGACCACAAAGTATAGGCTCACTTACAGATACAACACTAACTCTCACTCCTTTGATATGTTAGAATCAGAGACGTGTACTCATAGGACAACATATTTGTGTTACCCTAAGGAATATTTTTATGGATCATTATGATGATATACATTATTCAAAAATATACATTTTTATTAATTAAGAGACACAGAAATCTGTTGGTGGTCATTGCTAATTAGCCTACTGTTAAGAGTGTTCAATGGAACAAATTTTGTGTGGTTCCAAAATACTGAGAAAACTAATAAGGGATATATGATGAGAAAGGTTATATTCTGTTTTTGGAATGTGAGTTTACCATTTCCTTTTCTTTCTCTCTCCCTTTTCTTTACCTGCTGATAGCAAATGAATTCACAGGATGGGGAGCATATTTACAACCCTCTCTTTCCTGCTGTAAGGGCATAGTTTGAGAATATTAGTAATGTCAGTAAGGGTCAAGAGTGTTTGCATACCATTTCTATGCACCTTTCCCCAAGGCAGGATTATTAGATAATGGAGAAGAGATTCTCTCTTCCCAGCTTTCAAATGACTGTTTGGAAGGATGGGAGTGGATAGTGTATGATTTGGACCTGTGGATGCTGGAACATCTCCAGAATATAATTCTGGCTCCCCCAAACTCTTCTCCAAAAGGTAAATGCCACATGCTCTGCTAGTTACTGCTGCAGGGTGAAGAGTTGTTTTACCTCCAATCTGCAATCACATTCCTGAAGAACTCAGCTAAGAGGTAGACAGCCCCTTATTAGAATGTGTGTTGTGTTATAATCACTGAAGCAACTCTATGGGCCCCCTTTCATTCTATAGCTGCATAAGCAAGTCATAAGAAAATGCTAACTTATCAGGGATAGCAGGTGGCTACATTTCTTATTTCTGACATCTTAAGGAAGAATCCAGAATCTACCACAAGCCTGGCATTTTGTTAAACTGATACAATGGTTGACCTTGTCTCTAAGTTAACAGTGCAATGTTAAAGTCTGAATTTTTCATAAAGCAACTGCCCCCCATAACTTCAAACTCAAAGCTAACTTCCCATATTAAGGCTAGAACAGATTTGAGATTCTTAAACTTTATTGCAGCATAGCCAGGGGCAAAACCAAAGTGCCACATAGGCACTGGGGAGAATCAACCAAGTATATCCTTCCTTGTCTTTGACACCTTTATAACATAATTGGATTGAACAATGTAAAATAAATAATAAGAGGGTAATGGTGAGGTTTAATAGGAGTATGTATGAGACACAGTGACAATCTATTTACAAAAGCTTAACTAAATATTATAGTGCCGAAACAATTCAATTTGAGCAAACAATCTTTGTGGAGTGGACATAACATTAGAATGTATCAGAAAAAATGAAATTTGAGAAGTTCTAAATTTGACATGAAATAATAATATGAAATATAGGTACGTGCGTTACTAGTGTTAAGAATAGAATAAAGATTATGTGACTTACACATAGCTTTTGAAAAAACATGAGAGATATATATTAATACCTAATCTAAATGTTTCCATTACCTAACCCAATACCCAGATAGATAGTCAATCATACAGAAACAAATTTTAGTACAAGGAAATATATCATTTATTTGAAGTAGGTTCTGTCCCTGGAGAGAGAAGGCAGTGTAAAATAAAATTCAGTCTGCATTTAAGCATGCGTCTTGGTATTTACTTCCCCTTTAATATTTGGTTAAATCTAGAAGCAAAGATTAAGACAAAGAAAAACTACAGAACAATGTAACTATCCTCTTGTGGTTTGGAATATCATGAGAAAATAAACCTATCTGTAAATAAACAGAAATGATGCATACACAAATCACACGTGCCAAATTTGCACCCTACATTGAAAATGACAGTGAACTAGAAGAATTACACAGACACAGCTCCAGATAACCTTTTCTTTGGATATCAATTTCTCTATATCCTTGGGCGTCCTTTTCTATTCTTAAAGATTTTTAAGGATTGCTGTTTATTTTAGAATAGTGTATATCATCGTAAACAAAATTATGGCCAACTTTTAATTACTATACATTAAAAAAGAATAAATACTGACAATCAAAAGCAATGAAAAAGGTATTATTGCACATAATCACTGTAATTGTGACATAAAATATATTTCTCCTCTAACACTTATCCTTGCTTACAAATAAGGATATTGATTTATTTTAAGTTAATCTTTAGACATTTAATGATTCTACTGTGATATGATAGACTCAGTGCTCTTTTTAAAGTTCTAATATTGGGAGAATCTATTTCATCATTTTCTATATATAAAAGTCAAAATGAAAAGCAGGAAACACTGGGAGAACACTCGAGGGGAAAACTTTGTAAAAATATGTATATTTGCTGTGAAAATTTATATTGAGATATTTTTCTTAAAGGTCATTATTTTCATATTATATGTCACTAATGTATTATTCTTTCAAGTCTCTCAGTACACAACTTTAAATCATTCTCAGGCTCAAGGGAGGATTGCAACTATGTTCTCTTGGTAATTTTGCTGCCCAGTGCTCTGTATCTGGTTTCTCATGGCCTCTCCCATCCTAGGATTACTTCCTGAGGGGAAGGGGCCCTCTCGGGCCTGCCAATGGTCCAAGATATTTAACTTCTTCACCTCTGTTATTTTCAGACACCATTACTTCCCATACTTAGAGTTTCTCTATCTCCAGAATTGACTAAAGGATGGATCCTCTTTTCTATTTCCTACTGAAATAAACACATAGATTCCTCCCAAATAATTTTATTAAGGACAACACTTCTCACTCTAGGGAAATAAAAGGGAGTGGGTGTCAAACACTGGAGAAGCTGTATTTTTCCCCTCAGTTAATCTGAAGAAAATCTCACAATTGATGTATTTAGTGCATACTTATATGTACATTGTATCATTATATTTTCAGTAGCCCCTTCTTTGGTTTTCACAAATCACACACTCATACAACACTCCAAAGCTGCTGGTAACTCTTATTCCCAATGATACGCAGAACTGTTAATAATCTCTTTACAGTTACAACCTTCTGGTCCCTTTGGACAAGTCCAGACTTGGGTGATGGAGAGGACTTTGAGGTTCTGCCATTCCCTTGGTCCACTCACTGGGGGAGCCAGTGAGCAAACAGGATGGGATAGAAGCCTGGCTAGGCCCACAACAGCACCCTCTTGGATCTGAGAATTTGCTGTGTAGGCCTACTATAATCCCAAATAAAATTCAGCTGCTAAAATTTTCCAAGTCAGAAAGTCCTTATGTTATACAATGGAGAACCTCCAGTTATTCTCTCTTAATAGCTCAGTCTTCCCAAATGATCTTGGTTTTGATGACTGATTTTTAGTAGTTAGTAACTATTTGATTATTGGCCTCCCTTAGGCCTACATGGGGCGCCCTTTCCAAGAACTACCACCTCCAAAATTCTCTGTGATCCTGATCATCAGGATGACTGCATTTGAAAAGAGTCACAAGACTTTACATGGTTTATTAAATAGATAGAAAGAACTGTAATGAAGCTCTTTTCCATGTACACTGGTCTTTAAAACTTAATTTTTTGCCGGGCGCGGTGGCTCACGCCTGTAATCCTAGCTCTGGGAGGCCGAGGCGGGTGGATCGCTCGAGGTCAGGAGTTCGAGACCAGCCTGAGCAAGAGTGAGACCCTGTCTCTACTAAAAATAGAAAGAAATTATCTGGCCAACTGAAAATATATATACAAAAAATTAGCCGGGCATGGTGGCACATGCCTGTAGTCCCAGCTCCTTGGGAGGCTGAGGCAGTAGGATCGCTTAAGCCCAGGAGTCTGAGGTTGCTGTGAGCTAGGCTGATGCCACAGCACTCACTCTAGCCCGGGCAACAGAGCAAGACTCTGTCTCAAAAAAAAAAAAAAAAAAAAAAAACTTAATTTTTTTTTTTCTTTTGGCATTGAAGGAATTAACAAAAACTGGCCATCCTGAGATGGTCTCCATGGTACCTGGTAGAGTGACCGAACATCCCTGTTTGCCTGGGTCTGAGGGGGTTCCCTGGATGTGAGACTTTGGGGCCAAAAATGGGTAGTTCTCAGGCAAACCAGGAGAAGCTAGTTACCATTTGAGTAAGTTAAACAATGACTGAAAAAGTCCAGGTGCTCAATATGTGGAAATGGAGCAAACGAGGACCAAAAATGTAAAGGAAAGAGAGTAAGAATGAATGAGTATATATGTCCCTAAATGACCACATGTGGCAGTAGTAGATAACTATTGGTTCTGAAACCACAGTCTTATTTGACTAGAGAATACTGTTGAAGTCTCAATTGAGCTCCAGATTATCAAGTGAAGCAACACTTTCCATGAACCTAAAGACTTTTGTGTAGAAGTCCTCAGGATAGCCATCACTACCCCAAGTTGATTTATTAGCATAGAAGGAAATTCCCAGAACAAATGTTAATGCCAGGGGTATACCTAAGCCTCCCACAAGGGAGAATACCTTTGTCAAAAAGTGCTCAGACTGGGAAAACATGAAAAAGATTTCTGTTTGGATGAAGCATCAAGTTGGTGTAGATACAACATATTCAGAGAAAATGATAAAATATTTAAGAATTGTGAAAGTAAGTAGCTGCAAGGGAATTATTTTGTCAACATGAAGTATTTTAATGTCTATGTTGATGAATTTTAAAAATATTGTCCCATGATGTCATAGTTTTATAAGATTTTCACTGCCAAAATTGCAGAGTGGGCTTCCTTCTGCCCAGAGCATTTGAGCAGAAAGTGATCATGTCATTTCTGATTTGGAAAATGAATCAGTTTTATCTGACAATCTGCCTCACAGACTGCTGTATTTGTTACCTTTTTCTATAGAAAAATCGGTTTGTGGCTGGGTGTGGTGGCTCATGCCTGTAATTCTAGCACTCTGGAAGGCTGAGGCGGGAGGACTGCTTGAGCTCAGGAGTTTGAGACCAGCCTGAGCAAGAGCGAGACCCCGTTTCCACTAAAAATAGAAAAAATTAGCCAGATGTAGTGGTGCATGCCTGTACTCCCAGCTACTCGGGAGGCTGAGGAAGGAGGATCGCTTGAGCCCAGGAATTTGAGATTGTGGTGAGCTATAATGACACCACTGCACTGTAGCCAGGGCGACAGAGCAAGACCGTGTCTCAAAAAAAAAAAAAAAAAAAGGCTTAAGTTAGTATTATTTTGTCTCAGAATGAATAATTTCAACATAAAAAAATTCAACCAAGTCATACTCTTCAATTGACGTTTGGTTGAGTCTTCTTTCTTTCTCTCCTCTGTCCCTACTCCTAATAGAATTGAATGGTTTATTTTGACCAAGGTATACACAGCCTCGTTTACTCAGACACCAACTCTATACAAAATCAGGGAGAAGAGTGAGAGGGAAATGTAGATGGACCTCTTATGCCAGAGTGGGCAATAAGTAACTCTTGTGTATGGCATTTCTGTAGGATTACCGAGTGAACATTTTTCTGAGACAACAGTGGAATGATTCACGGCTGGCATACAGTGAGTACCCAGATGATTCCCTGGACTTGGATCCATCTATGCTAGACTCCATTTGGAAACCAGATTTGTTCTTTGCCAATGAGAAGGGGGCCAACTTCCACGATGTCACCACTGACAACAAATTGCTGCGGATTTCAAAAAATGGCAAAGTGCTCTACAGTATCAGGTAAGACTCTACTGGCTGCACCAGTTAACTTCTCCATTTCTTTGCTGGCCTAGAACTGCCTGATTCTGCAGGGCAGGGTGTATATAAATACTTGGCTTTTGTGGTTTCTTGTTTATCATTTGAATCTTAAAGTTGGTGGGGAGTACCAGAGGTCCCTGTGGTCTCATAAGTGTGATTCTCTACAGTAAAAATGTATTTGGTAGGATGCTGGATGGGTAATGGTATTGCATAAATACCTGCGCAAATGTGTTCTTGATTGCTTCGATAAAGGAAATACAGACCCTTCAGTTCAATAGTCATTGAGCATAATGTGTGAAATCTCATTTCAATAATTCTGCCATTTTGTAACATAACCATACACACATAACAAAATTCAATGGCTCAGCATAGTCATTGACAACATACTTTTGGCTGGATGAGTGGAGACCTGGTTCTAATCTCAGTTGTGCTTCTAACTAAACATCTGACCTTGATCTTTTAACTTTTCTTGGGCTTAAGCTTGGGACAGACAATTCCTGAGATCTGTTTTTCCTTTTATATTCAAATATTATCTTCTCCACAATCTTTAATCAAATCTTTATCTCCAGCTCAAAATAATCCCCCCCCCCCTTCTGAACTCTAATAGCAGTTTCTCTGTGACTCTGTAAGGCTTTTGTTTTTTCTTGCCTTATATTTTGGCTATTTCTGTATATGAGTATAGCATAAGGACATGGATTTCTGGAATCAAGACAAATCTAGAATCAAATCCAAGCTTTGCCACTTACTAAGTTACATAACCTATAACCCTCAGTTACCTTAATTGTAAAGTGGGAAACTCCATATTTATCTCTGAATATTCTTGTAAAAATGAATATTGTAGAGGTCAGCAAATATTTTCTGCTTTTGTTGCAATTATTCAACTCTGTCATTATAGCTCGAAAGCAGATATAGATAATATACAAACAATTGGGCATGACTATGTTTCAATACAACTTTATTTACAAAACAGGTAGTGGACTGGATTTGGCTCTTTGGCTGTAATTTGCCAACTCCTGGTATAAAGGTATATAAAAAATACAAGCCACAGTATCTGACACAGAGTACATGTTCATTAAATAAAATGATAGTTATCTGTATTTTAAAACCAATGTTATTTTTAAATAATAAGCTCTTTCAACACAATATACTTGGATTTTACCCTTTTTGTAACATCTACCAAAGGGCTAGGACAGTGTACTATATATGAGAGATACTTAGTACACTGAATAAACTAATGGCATTTTAAAGGTCCTTTATAGAATCACCTGTTTCTCTCCAATTTTATTGCCAAAAAAGTGGACAGCTAGTATCCTTGCAAATAATTTTTACAAGTTTGCAGACTCAGCACCATCACAACCTCATTTAAAAACTCTATCTACAATTTAATTCTGTATTGTATATTCCATTCTTATACTTAGTAATTTCACAGCTTGGTGATGGCCAACAGCCCCGTGTCTTTTAGAATGAAAAAAGCTGCTCATTTGTAAAAAGTGGAAAAGTCACTACTGGCAAAGAGAACCAGGAAACTTCCCCCAATGCCCATTTTGTTTTTAAGGAAACACAGAGTATTCTCCATGGTAATGCATTTGGGTGGTATAAAATGTAATACTGGGCATGACCTAAGCTGATGGGAGCTGATGAAATGGGACATATGTAGAGCGTGGTGCTGGGAAGGAGAGTTATAAAAAGCAGCACAGGGTATCAGCTGCTCCAGCTAATCCTCCGGGCCTTGAGTTGCATTTGCTCTAATAAATACCTGGCATTGTGCACTGCTGAAATAAAACCAGGTGGTTGTTGCTGTTGTTATTTTCTTGCTGTTCTATGAAGGTCTTTACATTCCATAATTGTGAAAGATATAATGCTCCCCAGACCTAGATCCAGAGGAATTCTTGTATCTCAAGTATATCACATTGCGGACCCTGAAATGCCCTAACAATTGTTTTGGATTGGGCGGGGTTTGTAATATGGTAGGCTGGTTTAGACTTTTCCTTCATTGTGAGTATTCTCTGAAATCAGAGGAAAAATCCTTGGTAAAGGAGAACTGGAGATGATATCACTTTAAGGAAACACAGGCTCTTGGCAGATTTGAACTTCAGGAATCAATTATTTCCCTAGAAGGGTTTTAAATGAGCCAGACACTGTGTTGGGCCTAGAGATCCATAGTTGAGTAAGATGTTGTCCCTGCCCTTGAATGGCTCCAGACTAACAAGTCATGTGGATACATGACAAATTAAGTAATAGGAATAAATAGGGAACAAGAAAAAAATTGGCCCTAACTTTGCAAATGAATTGTGTGACCCGAATGGTGGCAAAATTTTGGGGTCAGCACCCACACTGCTGTTTGAATCACTGGACTCAACATAACAAGAGACCAAGGAGTAATTAGTGCTAATATATGCCCAGCTGTAGGTTTGGCTTAAATTTAAGGCCAAGGGGTCTACAGTTGTCCATGTCTTAAAGGTGCTGAAAAGTCCCTGCTGAAGTTCCATTAGGAAGGCATTTCCCTGCACACTCAGGTTTCTAATGCAAATACCCCTGGAAGAGGGAACCTATTGGCCTAAATTCATACTAAACTGTAAAGAGTTGATATTAATTTCTGACAGTAGGTTTGATGTCTATGAAGTATAGTAAGAATGAGCATACTGGATCCTAGGGGGAGAAATGGGATAAGATGAAGAATGTTTGGGAAAGATACACAGAAGGAATTAGAAGTACCAAAGACAAACTCATAAATTGCCTCCACCCTACACAGTAATTAAGTAATTATTTAATTACTTAAGCATTTAATCCACATTTTAAAAAGTAATAGTCTGTAGTGATGTTTTGTATTTGCATTTTCCTGAAACCTAAAGAAAATACTGATATGTATTTCATCTGGGAAAGATTCCATGCTTTTCTTCGCTTTGTAGGATTAGACGTAGAATTAACTCTCCATGGACACCAAAGCCCAAAGCTTTCATAGTCAAAGAAAACACAAAGCGAACTATGTAGTCCATTGACTTCATAACATGCAAGACCATCCTTCCCAATATTTTATACATTTGTATTCCAAAAGAATGAGGGTCTAAAAAGAAGAGGGAACAGTATACCAGAAATCCTTAAGTGTCCTCTTGATTCAAATACTTGGGGTACTTGAATAAAATTCAAACAAATCTTTTAAATAGGATGGAAAGATCTTATCTCAGTGTTAACAAATCTCTCTCCAGTGATGCAGGACACAGCTTTTGTTGATTAAATAGTGTCAAATCTATTTCTGTCCATTTTTATTCAAATTTATTCTTTAATATTCACTTTTCTAATATGTTTACCTTACTCTAATTTTTCTGGGTTTTTTTTTACCCACCCCATTAGTTATTGATCATCCCTGACCAAAGTATGAACAAGGACACACGTCTTGCTTTGTATACCCTGTTCAGAGAGAGTCAAATTCTAAATTCAGGTTACTTACAAAGGCTTGAATCCATAGTAGAAAAATGAGGTGAGCCTTGAATGTTGCACATATTAGTTGAATTTAATATAATGCATTGGAGTAAAGGTCAGGACATCATGGGGTATGGCGGGCAAGAGGAAAGAAAAAAGAAGGTGAGCATTTTTGGAGATGAACAGCTTCTCTCATGTGTCCACAATGCCTTTGCTAATATTTGTTTTCTTCCTTTAAATCCCATTGTTTCTGAGAATTTTCTGTCAGAAATCTGACTTTGGTAGAAGCATAATTTTCTTTTAACAAAGATGCCTTGTAAAATATCTAATCTAGCACCCTTGATTTACCAATGAGGAAGTGATTTCTTTTTTTTTTCCTCTCTGATGACTCACATCTATTTTTTTATTTTTTATTGATACATAATAATTGTACATATTCATGGAGTACATGTTATATTTTGATACAAGCATATAACATATAATGATCAAATCAGGGTAATAGGGACATGATTCACTTGAAACATTTATCATTGCTTTATGTTGGGAACATTTGAAAACTTCTAGCTATTCTGAAATATAATAAATTATTGTTAACTATAGTTGCCCTATTGTACTATTGAACACTAGAACTTTTTCCTTCTATTTAACAGAATTACCCCTTTACCAATACCTCTTCATTACCCCTTCCCACCACCCTTACGAACCTCTAGTAGCCACCATTCTATTCACTACCTCTTTGTGATCAATTTTTTTTAGGGCCCATATATAAGTGTGAAAATGCAATATTTGTCTTTCTGTGCCTGGTTTATTTCACTTAAAATAATGGATCCCATAAATAGGAAAGCTAGGACAAGAATCAAAGCTCTTGGCTACCTTTTCAATGCTGTCATCTCCTACCCTACATTAATGCCGCACATACTCCAAATCAAGTCCAAAGACATAAACAAATAATTCCAAGAAATATCATTTTGAAACCAACCTTTTTGGGAGGGGCTATTAGAGGAAAAAGGTAAGATTAAAGATGAGAACATGTGTCTTCAGTTTTACAAATATCTGAGAAGACTGTTTAAATTCAAGGTGAAACAATTGACCTTCAAATAGGATGATCTATTTGATAATTTTATATAGCATATGTAGCTTACATAGCATATCTACCTTTTGAAAAGTTTTACTATCCCAGGATTAAAGGGCTGAAGAGACCCATTAAAGTCAGTAAGTCAACTCTCTGCCTTTAAGCAATCTGCAGAGAACTCATTCTATTTTTAAAGACCTTAAGAGAAAGAGATTTTAAATTCTCTCTTTGGACCTTGTAATAATAATGTTACACTAATATTGTAAAGAAATTCTTTCTTGTATAACTTAAATCACCTGTGCTGAAATTTAAATGAGTCACTTTTTCCTCCATCTGTTAACATGATAAACAAATGGCCACCATTTTTAGAAGGTTGGAGGGATTACCTCAGTGTTCTTGCTTGCAAACATTTTTGCCTTACCAGAGTTAGTGGACATACGTTTGGTCACTAACACTATACTGCTGGTTTAATTTTATTAATTTGAAGAACACCATGCTGTTCTTCATCTTGTAATTTTTAGTTTGTTGTACAGTTTGGGGCCCCTACTCTGGACCTTATGGTGTTGAATATTGTCTTGGTTACTTCTGATAGTAGACATGGACTTTAAGGTCAAACACACTTAGGCTTGATTCTCTGGCCCCAGCACCATTACCCGTGTAATTAAGGAGAATATAATTTGGTTATGAGCATTAGTAGAATGCAGTATATATTATATGGATAGATACTCAAAAGTGGCATTGTCATACACTCTAGAGCTCTTGGTATTTTCTTTAAATTTAATGATTGTTCTTTCTGTTCCAACCTCTGAGACAAACAATAAACTGACCAAGATAGTATTCCTCCAACCTCAAAACTTAAAGGTTGGGATAGACACACTCTTTGAGTGTGTCCCTATAGAGCAGAGTTGTTAACCTGAGGGCTAGGTGAAGACTCCAGGGGTCCTTAAACTTTCCTAAAATTGTATGCATATTTTGTGTATTAGGGCATTTAAAATCTTGTTTGTTTATTTAGAGGAAAAGGTCCTTGTCTTTATTAAAGAGGCTATGGCCCTCCAACTGTTAACAGCTTTGCTTCCAGATTTATTGCATGCCTCCAGAATGAGTATGACTGAGGTGAAGTTGTTAAAGAAATATTGTTTGCCTTCAGTGTCTTATTTGACTGACCAGGTGCCCAGGGGTGTCATGCTACACTCCAATTGCACAGAGTCCCTTAAATCATAAATAATTATGGAATTACTCCTCTGTAATAGCACCCCATATCATCAAGGCATCTGTTCGCCTCATCATGGGCCTTTATCCAACCTAAAACTTCTTTCTTTATGGCATTGGAGGTGATTTGTTTGTTAATCCCTTTTGAGTCAATTCACAATTCCATGTGTTGATGATTCAGTGTTCTGCCTTCCCTGTAGTAGTTGAGTTGTAATAGAGAACTCTTGGGGATTAACATGCTCTGATGATAGATTATAGGCACCATTGAGAGTAGGTAGAGTGTAGATTTCTAGACAGACATCCAACAGTGCCCCCCAAACAATCCTGTCTAATAACCAGCTCTACCCACACACATAAAAGGTCAACTTTTCTCATATGGCCTCTCAGCCTTGACTCATCCTAAGATCTGATGCAAAAACTTCAAAAGATTCTAACTTTAGTTATAGAATTTTTTTATAGCATAGGAACAAAGAACATTTTCTATTTGGATGTCATAGCTGAAAATAAAATGCACAGTGAACTAAGACCTGCCTAAATGTTACCAGTGGTGATGCTTTGATTATCTTACTCTCAATTGTGATAAAACACGTAAGCCTGCATTTTCTGTTAGAAGGCAGTTATGAAAAGCTGTGATTTCTTTGTGAATATTTGGACCATGTTTATCTTTATATTCTATAATCCAGACAAAATTACATTCTCATTTTCCAACTCTGTGTCCAAATCCTCATTAGTTTTGTGACTTGACTTAATGAACTAATTAATGACTGTAACATAAGCGCCCACATCAGAATTAAGCAGTAAGTCTTCAGAGAAGTGCTGGGAAATGCCATGGAAACCACAATGTTCCATTCTTCCTAGAGGCGAGCAAGGCTGGGAGGGTGGGAGGTGCTGGCGTGCACACATGCTGGTGGATTCAACAGGAGCTCAGCTAAGTGGTGCAGAGGGGTATTTTTGGAGAGGGACCCTTAAAAAAGGTCTAACAGAGGGCAAAAGTATTAAGTTCTAGAAAGTGGGTTGTATACATGACAGACTCTCATAAAATGCTGGAAAGCTTTGTTAAGCTCCTGCTTGGGTTCAGAAATACACACACACTATGGTGCATAATATTGGTTCAGATAAAACAGTAAGGATCTTACCCTTGTTTGAAGGAAAAGAGGGAATTGTTCAATGAAATACATGGTAGCTAGCATGACCACTTGTCCTTGACTGTTTACCTGACTGGGCTAGCAATAGCAACTAGTAGGTTTTCTTCTGTTTGGAGGTAACTTTCCATTTCATTAACATTCATCAGAGTTTGTACCTTCAGATGATGGTAGGGAGAACAGAATACCGAGAAGCTAGCTCAGGGCATTGTGATCTCCACGCTTCCTTTCATCATTTACTGTATCTTTCAGGATCATAGATCAGCCTCTCCAGCCCCATCAGTTCATCACTCTGGGTCACAGTTTCCTCTCTAATGTGAGATACAAAGTCTAGGGCTCCTTCTAGCACCATGTTAAGTCTATAATTCAAAATAACATCCCTTTACTTTCCAAACCACAAGACACTTTCCTGATAAGTAAATAAAAGTTGGTTCTTCATATCCCTTAGGGTTGGGGTCAGCAAGAGGAGATTATGAATTTCAAAGTGTTTGTCACAACTACTTTTGGATCTTTGAGCCCTTCTCTCCCAAACTAAATATCCAGCACCTGAGAAGAAGAATCTGATTTTGGAGTGGGTTAGGAAAGACAGGACTACCTCTAGTTTAAGAAGTAGCCTTAAAACATTCAACATATAGTTTACACAATGACAAATACTCACAACTAAGCTCTCTATTGAGAAATTTCCCAATTGCAAAGTAGATCATTTGTACCCTCTGTTCAATCAGCAAGAGTATACATGAGATATTATTTTAGAATATGCTTGTGAATTCAGCATTTATATATTTTTAGACAGTTATACAAAGATGGTCGGCTGGGACAATAATTGACTGGATATGTAAGCTAAAGGAATCACATGGTAGATTTAAGCCAGCAGAGTTGATGAGCTAGTCTGCTATTACTCATTACCTAAATTTTCTTGTGGCAGAAAGCCAAAGGAAAAATCAGAGGTCCTGGTGAGGCTGCTCAACTTATGTTGATGTGGGCTTCTGCCTGGTCTACGCTCCTACCTTTGAAAGGCTCCCTAGATGGCATTAACCCCAAAATAAACATGCATAATATCACCATGGCTCTTATGAAACACATGAATTACTTTAGCGCATTCTCATGGCATATAATCCAAAGGAAAGGCACTCCATTTTAAAATGGAAAAAAATTTGTCCATCTGCCAAGCTCAGTAGTCTCCTCAACAAGTTTCTCCTTGCTTATGGCATTTAAAATTACAAATCAACACCTGTACTGAGAGAATACAACATTTATCATTGGACAGTCATTGAAAGACGATTAAGGACATATATAATTATGTGAAGTTCCACATGTGGCACACTTTCAGAACAAAGCCATCTCATATATAACTGATCAGTTCTTTCAAAGGACAATAAAACAAAGATTTTATTTGATGTTTCATTTTAGTAGGGATATTTTGCTAAACTTGAGCAGTCAGATGAAGGACAGAAAACAAAAAGTGAGTTAGGGGATTAAAGACAGAATGCTACGGGGATGGAGCAGATGTCAGTTCTGAGGGTCAGTAAGACTTGAATGAAAATCCAGTGTTACTAAGTGACCATAAGAAGTTCTTTAACCTTTCTTTGATCTGCAGTTTTTCTCAGTTCCAGATTCATACTAAATGTTCAATGAATGTCTTAATTACCCCAGAGTTGGCTGTAGGATAAAGGAGGAGGAAGAAAGGGTGACAGTTCTCCTCATCCTCCTTAACCCATGCATATGGCACCTACTTGTATCACTCAGGCTTCACTCACCTTCCATACTTAGTCCAAAGCAGATGGCTACTCTACTTGTCTTGGCTTTCCTCCTTTTCGGAGGCATGTAGCTTGTAATGGAGGTGATAGTTGCATCTACTTTCAGATAATAATTTAGCTGGCACAGGTCCTCCCCTTTAGCTGCTTAACAGTAAACTGAGGACTTATGCTTGGCTGCAAAGTGTTATCCAATCAACGATGGACCATCCTACCATCTGACCAGAACTCCATTCTCTCTCCAACCTTTGCCACCAGAAACAGTGGCCAGCAACTCTCCACCAGTTACCACAATGGAAGTCTTAATGCATCAAAATACCAACCAAATAACACAATTTTGCTCTCAGCTGTCAACAGGTACAAAGTTATTTTGGTTTTCTCGAAACCATACTTGCAGTTTGCAAGCGTGCTGGCACTTGTTCTCTTCCCCCTTTTGTTAAGTAAGATAATCCCAAACAAAACATTAAAAAAATCACTATACTGTACAGTTATTTTCTCTCTTCCTTCACGTCAATGCCACCGTTAAATAGCTGTAATGTTAGACACACAGTGACAGTGGACAAGTCAGTTCTCATTATTTTAATGTGCAGGTTACCAGCATTTTATCTTCATGAATGTTTGGACATATAATGTTAATATTATATGTGAAATTACTTTGAAATTTAAAATGTAACTAAAATGTGAGCGGTGTTGATTATTTAAATCTTTGGTAATTTGAGCTTTTTTCTCTGGTGGTGTTCAATTTAGCCCTCTCCTATTCAACACCTTCAAAACATTTTCATTCAGAAACTATCAAAGCATTTGGAAAAATTTTAGCTGCAGATTTATCAGTTGCTCTCCAAGTTGAATCCAGTCCATATTTGGACTTAATTAACATGGGCCAACCATATGTGTGCACATTTTCTGAAGGGACCATGCACAGATGGGAGCAGATATTGTATTTTTGTCCTTCCCAGCTAGTATTGCTCAATGCATATGGGTATTTTCTATGATGCCTTTATAATATTTGGTAAACATAGACCTTCCTACTCAGCCATGGATTTTAGTCAGGGGAGAGGAAGAGAACAGCTGATGAGCCAGGCAGTGTTGCCATTTATCTCCTCCACATCCCAAGGTCAACAGGAAAAAACAGCAGAAGTGCTTATTTGGAATTAATAGAGAGGAAAGAGTCCAACACACAGTTTAGGACCAACCTGGGATTTAGGTCCAGCCTTAGACAATACTGAAAAAATGATGTGTCTCTGGTGCCCAGCCGCACTGTTCTGAGCCCTGTTTTTCATCTAGTTTCATCTTTCCCTTTGATATTCTCAGCATCAAAGTCTGCTTTTGGGGATATCAGTAGGGAATCTGGGAATCTATCAACTCATTGACACAAAGGGAGAAATGACTAAGTACTTCTCTTCCTAGCTTTGCATCTTAATAGTCATGGGTGCCTTTAGCTAAGTATCTATTAGTTGATTATACATAGCAGCTAAGAGTTGGAAGGAGTTTGAGCAAGGACATATTAGGATATTTCTGGAACTCCTAACACTTTATAGGCCATGAATTTTTCAAATATTGTTTATGTGGAAAGCCTTTCCAGTTGCAGCCACATCTGTGGCTGCCCATGAACCAGGTGACCGGCTCAGGGCTGGAGTGGGCAGGATTCTCTCTATGCTTTATATGATGAGCAAGTTCAAAGCAGCCATTTCATCACAGAGCTTTCAGAATTGTAAGTTATAAAATGTCATTCCTTGCCTGCCTAGCCAAACTTGGACCAATTCTTTTTGCTCTCTTTGGATAAAGATCTTTGTGTGGGTACCTTGGGTTTTGATTCAGGAGTATCAGATGATTAGTGCAAGGCATGCTTCTCTGATAGACACAAAGGACCTTCACAGGATCCAGGTCTGTAAGAATAGGTTATCTGCTCTACCCAATCAATGTGAGTGCTTATCTAGGCCCCAAGGGAGCACCTAAAACTCTTTACTAGATTCAGTTCAGGTGTGTCTGATTCACATCATCAAAAAGGATTCCCTAAATGGGGGAGTTGGGAACAACTTTAAAAAGTTGAATAGTAAATTCAAGCTACTGGGATATATATATGTGTAATTTTGATGTTAAGTTGTGATCTCTTTCAAGAGAGAAACTGTCTTATTTCAAGTGTCTGATGCATGATGCCCAATAAATATTGCCAAAATATTGCTGTATGGATGTACTACGTTACAACCCAGGTGGAATCCTGATTATTAACACCAATCCTTCCTAAGGACCAAGAGCTAGTCCTCCCCTGCACTCAGTCCTGTTTCATGGCTAGTACCATGAGATTTTGTAAATTTCTTGTTGTGGTTCATTCAATGCATATTGCAGCCACTTCCCTAACTTCTTTTGAAATTTCTCAGTGGCTGATTTTCTAGAGATCAGAGACAGTAACCTGATAAATTGCCACCATCCTCAGTAGAGTTCCACTCCCTACTTTTAACCTTTGCAGATTGGGGTATGTTAATAGGCACGCTGGTCTTGGTGTTTTCTCTACCTCACCTAAAAACTGTCCTAACACCTCTCTTAGCAGCTTTCCCAGTCTTCTAGCCACACCTGCCATATTCTTGGTTGCCAGTGGACTACTTTCGGCTTCACTGCCCTGACTTTATCAGTGTGCCTCTCTCCACTGTGACTGAGGCCTATGATTAACCACCCCCCTTGTCTCATTACCACCAGTCCAATCATTTAGCAGCCTACTTGGGGCTAATTGTCCTATCCTGGTGTCAAGTAGAAAGTAACATTTCCAAAAGAGAGTGCTACTGCTACTGAAAAGTTGCAGATCCCTTTCCCACTCCTCTTTTCTATTTCCCTTTCAAAACCTTCTCTTTTTAGTCTATCACATTGTCAGGAATTAAAGTCATCCTTTGGGACATGTTGAAGTAGTACTTCTTAAGTGTGCTCCAGGGCACCAGTATCAGTGTCACCTGGGCTGCTTATCTAGGGGGCCTGAGCATCTGCATTCCTACTAAGCCCCTCAGTTGACACTTATTCCCACCAGAGATTGAAATCCACCATGCTAAAGGATGTTTTGATCAGAGAAGCAGCCTAGCAGTATTTTTTAATCCAGTGATTCCCTAAGTCTTCCCTCCCTCTCTGCATGTGTGGGTTGTATTAATGATGCACTTTTAACTTGACTTCTAACTTGTCCCCAGGCTAATTTCACTTAAGGTCTAGCTGGGTTAAGATGACACTCTTGGTAGATACTTGATGCATCCTGTCAAATCTTCCTGACACTAGAATGTCACATGGTTAAGAAATTTAAAGTTACAACTGGGAGGAAAGATTCAACAGATCTGCATTGTACAGTAAGGTCTTCCTTTTGTTCCCAGGGAAAGAGTGGATTGTGTTCTAAGATGTTGGATGATAAAGCCCTGTTGGGGCAATAAATCCCACCTATCTGCCCCGATTGCCAGGAAGTTCGGTGTTTAAGAAGCGTTATTACTTGCACTGAAAGTTTTCATCATATTCAAGAGGGTAAATTTACCTGTAAGAGGAAATCCTTCAAGCTGGTCACCTTCACTTACAGTTTATAATCACAGAGATGTTGACCAGGATGGAGGTGCTGGGGTTGGGGACAAGGAGGCCCAGAGATTTAGTCAAGATCAAACAGCTCTTTAGGAGTAAGATGGGTCTACCACCCAGGTCCCCAGGCTGCCAGGGGAGGCTGGAGAAGTTTGTAAAAGAACAAGCTATGAGAATTCTGGATGCCTGAAGAAACATAAAAGGGGTATCTCTGAGCACGTACAAGGCAACTAAGGTGTCTATGACCAACTCTGCTGGCTTCATAGACAAAAGAGGATGATAAATTGGTAACAGATTCTTTTCTTAAGGAGGAAATGTGGTAGAGTGGGAAATAAATGGAATATAATATCAGTTAAAGTTGAGTTCAAATCTAACTTTGGTCACTTACTGGTTTTGTGACTTTGGGAACATAGCTTTACCTCTCTGCACTTCAATTTGCTTACCTCAAAAATGGAGTTAACACTGTGTGCCTTGTGTGATGATACTCCATGATTGTAAAATAATGAGAGTGCTAAAAACACAGCAGGTATTCAGAGAGTTCTAACTATTAATACTACCATCATCACTTTAAGTTTTAGTTTTCCTTTCTGTGTATTTTAAAACTAAAGGAGCACCATAGGTTCTATCCCTCTAACATATCGATGTGCCACTGAGTGCTTGTAGCGTGCTGTGTATAGAGTGTTCTAAATGTGGTGCCCAACAGAGGAAAAACAGCAATATCCCCAAGACTCTCTTGCTTCTCCTGAAAAACACAGAAACACCCTCTTGTCCTGCCTCTCTGAATAAGACAAACTGTTGTAGCTGTTAGAATTAACTCTCCTAAAATAGCACGTTGGCAATCTTTCCTTTAGGCAAAGCAGATCACTTATTAAAATTTGTATTTCTACCTGAAAATTCATTTTCTCTTCAAATGGTATTCCTCCCTCAAGAATCTCACTGGGAATGGACTCCCAATTCTAATACTGAGTTCGTTATGAGCCAATAATTGCTTTATGAGTCAAGGAGGCTTCTGTCTGCTGTAACGTTATGATGTTAAATTACTAATTTACATTCTTCTAGCAATGTGAGAATAATCCTGGCCATAGACCCAGCTACCTGACCAAGGTTTAAGAATGGGTAGACCAAGGCCGGGTGAGGTGGCTCACACCTGTAATCCTAGCACTCTGGGAGGCCGAGGCGGGCGGATCGTTTGAGATCAGGAGTTCGAGACCAGCCTGAGCAAGAGCGAGACCCCGTCTCCACTAAAAAATAGAAAGAAATTATCTGGCCAACTAAAATATATATAGAAAAAATTAGCCGGGCATGGTGGCGCATGCCTGTAGTCCCAGCTACTCGGGAGGCTGAGGCAGTAGGATTGCTTGAGCCCAGGAGTTTGAGGTTGCTGTGAGCTAGGCTGACACCACGGCACTCACTCTAGCCTGGGCAACAAAGCGACACTCTGTCTCAAAAAAAAAAAAAAAAAAAAGAATGGGTAGACACCAAGCTTCCTGGCTTTCCTTCAGCTTGATTCTTCTTTTTTCTATTGAGAATCTGTTAACAATTTTCAGAGGGGGCCAGGCAAGCTTTCCTATCTGCCTTTGACAGTCTTGCAATTTGGCAACTTTATGTGGGTTCTGATTACCGGCTTCCTCCCTTCAAAATCCTTTGTCCTTTAGCATCCTCACAAAATAAAAGCCTGAAATTCTCCCACAGAGTTCTAGAATGCCTATTCATTCATTTGGGCAACAAATATTTATTAAATACCTACGCTGTACCAGGCACGGTTTTAGATGGTAAAAGAGAGAGAAGCTCAGCCTTTGTGGATCTTGCATTGCGGTAGGGGAGAAAGATAATAAGCAAATAAAAAATATACAGATTATAATATTTGATTAAAAAACTGTAAAGGTAACTGAAACAGCTTACAATATCTGTATCTGTCAGCCATTTAAACTTTAAGTGAGGTATAAATCGAAGAGCTGGTGAACTAAATAGGAGAGTAGTAAAAACGAAAGGGCAGGAAAGGTGAGATTTTGGGAGACTGACTTTCTGTGGCTTGTTTTATTCTTTGCCTTTAAAATTGGAATGCTTGCTCAGCCTTCTTATTCTCAGTAAAGAAGCAGGGCCTCTGTAAGAGAACTTTATTCCTTCCCTTGTGCAAACAGGAGCAGGGGTGCCCTGAATGCACAGTGGGGGAATGGGCGATAAGCTTCAGGAAATGAGTTCTTTAACAAAAATCAAAAGGAAGAGGGGTGGCCTCAGCTCACTGCCTTCAGGTGCAATGACCTTAATATTTCAGACCGTGGGGAAGAGGATATCTGACATGCTATAGGCAGTGTCTGCCAGTGAGAAGCCTGAATTTCCAGACAACTTTGGAATAATACTGGCTTTTCAATTAAAATAATTCTTTGAGACCCACCAAAAATGGGCAGAGAGCCAGAGCAAAAGAGATTTAAAAATTTGTTCACATTTTAGTATATTGTACGTATCAACCTTATTTGGTACAATTTCTGCAATTCTGTACAAAATAATATCAAGTTCATTTTTCCTCCCAAACTCACATTTTGAAAATCACAAAATAGTCTTTTTAAAAAACAAACAGGGTGGATGAGTGCAATGCGCACTGTCTGGGGAATGGACACGCTTGAAGTTCTGACTCGGGGGGATGGGCGGGACATGGGCAATATATATAACCTGAACTTTTGTACCCCTATAATAAGCTGAAATAAAAAAAATTAAAAAAAAATAAAAATAAAAACAAACAGGGTGGCAGTTGCTTTGAGGGGGTTTTGACTGGGAAGAGAGAACAAAGGAATGTTCTGGGGTGACTCGAATTTTCTGAATCTGAAAACATGTTAAATGGGTGAATATAGATGTAAAAAAATCTTTACACTATAACTTAAAATTTGTGTATTTTTACTGGATTTAATGTATACTTCAATGAAAAAAAATAAAAAAGAAAAAATAAGTAAAGGGAAAAATCTAGATTTTAGACTTTCTGATGCATAGTAAACTAGATACCATAAATTATGGGCTCTGATGCTCATGTAGGGATTGATTAGATCTTTATAAGCACTTCCCATTTTCTCAGCTGAAGACATGATTTAACAAACTGTAAAGCTGTTACCTCCCCTCCTTATTATTGGCACCCATTGGCTTCCAATACAAAACCTATCTAGAAAGGAAATTAGAAAAATAAATAAGGAAGAAAGAAAATACCCACTGATTTCTCAGCTGTGACAAGATTCGTGGTCCCGCTTTTTGGGAATTTCACTCAGTGGGGTCTTTTGCGCTGTTAATAGTTTTGACTCCCAAAATGCTGAGTCCCCTTTAGATTATTAGATCTGCCACAAAGGCAGGAATAAGTGTGTGTGAGGCTTCTGCTCCCTGAATAAATGTGAAAAGTTTACTTTGCAAAAGAATCAAATTCGGCAAGCCTATGATTACAAATATTAAAATTGGGTTGTTTCCTTGTTCTTCTAATCTGTATTCATTTCCACTGTAATTATTTTCTAATTTCTAAAAAGTAAACTTTTCAAAATCATAATGAAATTTCCAGATTTTCTGGTTTTAATTCACTTAAATTATCCACATGCACTCTGATTATTTTTGTGTAATGAACATATTTTTCAATTTTTATTTTTGGAACTATAAATTGATAAATTGTAGTTGTATATGTTTATGGGGTACAAAGCAAAGCTATGCTTTATGAATACAATGTGGAATAATTAAATCAAGAAAATTAACATATCCATCACCTCAAATGTTATCATTTTTTGTGGTAAGAACATTTGAATTTTACTCTCTCAGCAATTTTGAAATATCTAATACATTATTATTTACTATATTTGCCATGCTGTGTGACATATCTGAAAGAAAGAAAAACTTATTCCTCCTGTCTAATTAAGGCTTTATATCTTTTCGCAGCACTATTCACAATAGCCAGGCTATGGAGGAACATACTTTTGTATGATGAAACTATTTCCTCTTTAAAAAATAGAAAAAAATAAATAGCTGGTCATTGTGGTGATAACAATTTTAAGTTCGAGGATCTGGCTGGATTTTTTTCACCCTTTTTAAAGTCCCAGATTTTTTTTTACTAGATTTTCATTTTGGTTCTTTTATTCTGTCCATAAAGAGTTCATGGCATTAATCTCAATAAAATTGTGTTTAAAAAATATAAAGTCTTCATTCTGGGAAAAAATAACTAAATATCTTTATATTTATAGCTATATCTAAAAATGAACTCCACAATTGACAAAAATTATTTTTCCTATCTAAAATGTTATTTTTAAGTCAGTTGTTTAGAATTCAAAGCCATTTTTTCCCCTTAGAAAGATAGTGTTTGGGTGTTCAGAACAGCCCACAGAAGCTAGCTAATTTATTTAGCAATGAAGGTGAAATACTGTATGTTTACGGCAAAATTTTAACAATAATAATATTGTAATAATAGCAAAAAAATTACTGAATAAAATAGAATTTTGTAATTTTACCTTTTGGCTACTGTTTGAAGAAAGGCACATTTAATTACACGAAGTTGGGAATGCTGATATGAATAGTCTTTATAGACATTTTTGAATAATCTATCCTTGTCAACAAAGATAATGCAGAACAAACAAAAGAATAAAAATAAAATATGAACCATCCCACTAACCAGAAATATTTAATATCTACTCTTAATATAATGGTACATTTATTTCCAAGAATGAAAACATGCTTTACACTGAACTGTTTTGTATCTGGCTTTTCCCAGTCATCGTCGTATTTTAATAATTTTGACGATTGTCAGCATGGATTCTTTGTCTAATCTCTCTTCAAACCCTAAACCTTTCCTTTCTTTACAATAAGTATGCCACAATTTTTTTTGTTTTGCTTTTACTTGAATAAAATGTAAAATGAAGCAGAGAAAGGAAAGAGAAGGGAGACAGGAGGGCAGACTGAAAATGAGCATGACAACAGGGTAGGGTTTAGGTTACAGAGTAAGAATTAAGAGGGGGTCTTTGGACATAAAAGATGTTTGAGATACAATGAGTAGAATTTGGAGCAGTGAACTTTAGAATAACAGAGACTGTAGTATTAGGGTCATATGGCAATAAGATTCATTTATTCTACCTCATTTGATTGATGGGGAAACAAATGTTTAGCAAGTTTAAGGTCTTGTTGAGGGCAAAGACATAGTTTGAGGCAATGCTGGGAAGGAAACGTACATTTGATGATTCCCAATCCTAATTTTCTTCCTTGAATCTTGGAGGTATAGAAAAACTGAAGAGCAAGAGGTATGCACTGTTCCCTTAAGGACTAAAAAAGGAAATGGTGAAAATCAGATGGTGGCTCAAAGAATATCCTGATATAAGGCTCCATCAGAGCTGGTTGGAGCTCAGAAAAGTTAAGCAAAGAGGAAAGCAGAGCAGAGTAACCCTTACTGGGTATAAAGTGATGAAGACTATGTACAAACCACCACCCTTAAATGGGATTTTCTAGCTCAAGAACTACTGGGTCCAGAATTGTCAAAATTCTAGAATGAATGCTACAATATATTGTTAACCCATCCACGTATATTAGTAAATGAAAACACTGTGGAGTTAAGCATTGCCCATTTGATGGAAGGAGAACCAATGCTTGGCACAACCAATTAAAGCTTAGCACATCATTTATTGTCCTTGAAGCAAAGTTCATTTATCCAAAGTATAATTCTAAAACAGTATAAACCCTATATCTTTTGGACATCAATGTGGTAAGAGCCTATTGTTCTTGTTACACCATTTCTCAGTGGTCTTATTAAATCTAGCATGAACTTGAGACCAGCACCGTTGGTGGGGGCGGAGGTGGGGAGTCAGAAGCTGGAGGATGGGAAATAGAGAGTAAGGGGTTGTGGTGAAATACTATAATATTTTTCAAATTTACCAAGGATTACTCTTCATTTGAAAAACAAAAAGCACTGCCCTGAGCTTAGATTTCATTATTTGTACCAAATGTCACCTTGCTTAATGCCAAATGCAGTTTTGTGTCTCAAGAATTAGACCTCCCAGATTTAAAACTGGTTTTTAAATTTTTATTTCTTTGCTAAGGCTCACCTTGACTTTATCCTGCCCCATGGACTTGAAGAACTTTCCAATGGATGTCCAGACCTGTACAATGCAGCTGGAGAGTTGTAAGTCACCAGGGTTGAAATGACTGCCTGCTTGTTTTAACCAGTGACCTGATTCTTTTAGTATTTCATTAAGGAGAAAAGATCCTTAAGACTTATTCTGTAACTACTTACTAACCCTCAATGTCTGAATGTAAGGACAAACAAAAGTGTGTGTGTGTGTGTGTGTGTGTGTGCGCGCGCACGCGGGTGCACATACCATATAAAAAGCTCATTATCAGTATAGCATAGACAATCTTTCAAAATAAAGTGCCAGATAACTTGCTCTTCTTCAATAAAACCAAGCCCAATTTAGTAAGCTTTTCTTTGAAATGAAAATCTTTCCTGGGAAAACTAAGATTATTAGTCATTAAACCTTTATAATGAATCACTCTCTAATCAGAAAATTGTATTTCTTTCCATCTTATGCCCATATAGACCATAACCTCAAAGGAATTCTGGCAAGGAGGGATAATTGCTTTGAGAGCAAGACACAGGGCCCTTAACCATAGGAGGATGCAAGAACAAGGGGCAGGAGATTGAGATGGAATGAGATAGAATAAGAGGCATCTCTCTTAAATAAACAGTGGATACACAAAGGCATGGTGAAGCAAGTAGAAAAATGCCATCTACTTTGTCCCCTTTATGTCCTAGCCCTTATACCACTGAAATCTTTGACATGTGCCATAAGTTGCTGATGCCTCCAAGGTAATGGGATTTTCAGTTAAGAGACATGAAATTTTTTCTGGCTTGCTCTGTCAGTTTCTCTGTTTGTAAAATGCAGAGAATAATAAGTGCTACTGACCTACAGGAACGTTGGGAGATTTAATGAGGTAGGGGCAAGAAATACTTTTAACTTCTTGGTTTAGAAAAATAATATGTGTAAAAAGGCACATCAACTGTTATTTAAAAACAGGCAATGACAAGGTTTCCTTCTGATCATTTAAAACCACTGCAGATTTTTCTTGAAACTTCCTATGGAAATAAACAAAATAATGAAACATCTTTGTTTTAAGAAGTTGTCAGAGATAAAATGAGAATTTCTGATTTACAATAGGCTTTATGTATTCATTTTTCCCCTATCACCCCTTCTCTTGAGAAGAAAGTTGAAGAAAACATTTTCTTACAAAATGATTCCTTCTTTGTGTCTTCTCTACTGCTCCAAACTCTCATCTGCAACCCAACACTTTTATTTTCTCTGTAAAACATCAGCCAGAGCTGTCAACTGAGGCTCATCCAAGGCTTAAAAACTTGAATTAGCAAATATGCTTAGTCCTTGCAAGACCTACAAATAATGAAATCAAAGAAGTTAGTGCTTACCACTAACTTTGGATGTGAAGGGTGGGAATTACTTTTTACTTTTCTACCCCAATATTACCTTCTTCTTTTCCACCTGCTTCCCTCTACTGTCTGCCCCATGCTGGGGCTTCAGGGTGGTTGACAAGGACTGTTCTTGTGGTGGCCATCGAGAAGCTCACCAGACAAGGACATAGGGTATTTGGTGAAACTTTGAGAAATTTGCTGGAGGTACCCAGGATGTACTCATACGCAGTTACAATGGAAGAAATAGGGTTTGCCATTTTCTTTCTGGACCATCAATGCTTGTTACAGGACCTTGTTTGTAACTCCTTGTTTTCCATGTTTTTATGTTTTGGTTGTGAATTAAAAACATGTTCCATAAAAAGAGGAAATTAGATTCTAATTAAATTTGCCATTGATTTCTGGGTAGCTTTGGTGAGTCACTATCTTGCAGTAAATAAGAATAAGAATCTATAAACTTAATAAACATGCTGAGGTTATTGGCCAGCCAAGACCTCACATAATATCCTTTGTCCTTATCACTCTCATTTTAAAAGTTCAAATATCACAAATAAAGGGGGAGGGTAGAGAAATGATGTGTGGAAGAAGAGTAGCCTTCATTTCTGGGGTAGAGAAAGATGCAGAAGCTATTGACAGATAGTGACCTAGTTAGCAGGAGCTTGGAGACTAAGAGTTAATTTTAGTTTACTAAACTTATAACAGCCTTACTTTGGACAGTTCAAGTCATATAGCCATATGATCTTCCATAATAGGGAATCTGTTTTACTTCATATTAATAATTGTGATGAGTGGGCCCATTTAGCAAGACACTAGCACAAATGAATATTCTTAATTTGCATATTCCACAATTTCCTCTTAAGTTACCTGCCTATAGCCTTCCCCACTTGCTAAAGTAGAAGGACTTTAACATAAGCCTTCTGAGAGTAAAGCTAATAGACCATAGGAGGGAGAAGGGCCAAGTCTGCAATTGAAATATTTTAGGCAGGCCCATGATGAATTCATTATCATTAAAGAAAAGAATGGCTTTCATTTGAAGTATTAAGACTGGCACTGGGAATTGGATTGTTTTATTGGATTGCCAAAGATACAGCTCTTGCAAGTAAAGACAATCTTCAAAAGATTTTTATGTTTGTTTACTTGTTTGTTCTTCAGAAAGAGTTAGTGAATAAAGAGGCAGAAAAAAATAGACTTTATAGATTCCATTTCCTCATTACACATACACACATGCACACACACACACACACCCCTATCCAGAAGTAGCTTGCTGTCTTCAATTTCTTTGGCTCCAATGACATGTAGCTGTCATGATGATTGCAGCTCTTTTATTTAGAATACTCTTGAATTGATTGAGCATGTGTCTGCTTTAGACGGTTTCCTTGTTTATTTCTTTACATGGCTAGACTTTCAAGCTTTCTGGAAAAGACATACTTAGTTTTTCACTATGATTTCTTTACTCCAGTTGGGTACACGATGAATGACCTGATATTTGAGTGGTTAAGTGATGGCCCGGTGCAAGTTGCTGAAGGATTGACCCTGCCTCAGTTTATTTTGAAAGAAGAGAAGGAACTTGGCTACTGTACAAAGCATTACAACACTGGTAAGATTTCTTTCAGATGCTAAACCCAAGTGAGCACCATTTGCAGCTAAGGGTATACATCCTATCACCTTAATTGTTGCATATTTACCAAGCAAACAGAGCTAAATGGCATGGACTCAGTTTGCCTCACAACCCCCTCAACAGATAAGATTCCTGTACCCTCTGGAATAGGTCGGCGAGCATAACAGATAATTTCTCCAGAACGTAGAGAGAAGGAGAGAGGATTGGGAATCTTTTACCATTCTCTTGCTGGCCATCTGTTGTCAAATGAGTCTGAGGAAAGGTGTAGGACACCTCATTAGTGGTGCAGAAAACATATGAATTCTGGCCCCTTCCTAGCATCCACTCTTGACATTGGATCCTCAAGTCAGCTTGTGTTCTCTGCCTTAGTAGAAGAGAGGGATAACAACATAGGGCTTTGTAAACCCGGAAATAGAGCTGTTATGCTCTTCGGTCCCAGACAGCAATAGCAGTTTGGATGACAATCAGCTGGCAGGAATTCAGCTGGCTCTAAAGTCATGTGTTATCAGTAGTGCTGACAGACACATGGGGTGGGGTCAGGGAGGAGAATTTGAAGTGGTAGCAACAAGTGGGCATCTGTTGTTGCCTGGAAGATTATGCCTCCCCAGTAAAGTTGATAGCTTTACCTATGAACATCCTGGTCTTTGATACCATGCAAGCCGATCATGGAGAGACAATCAAGACATGATGGTTAGTCCAGGTCCCTTGCTGGGGAAAATGATTCATGAACACTTGTTCTAGCAGTCAACAGTGACTTCCTGTGAAGTAACTAAAACCTGATTCCAAGGTGTTGTTTCTAACCGAGAACAAATCCACCCCATCTCTTGTAATTTGTATGGACTAAGTGAAATTACCTTCTGGAGTTCTAACTCCAAGCCGATTAAAGAAGAAAAAGGTGGGAAGAGGCAGGAATATCTATCTCTTAATAATATGTTAAAAATGTTAATAGCTTTATATGTACTCTTTTTTTAGAGGCAAAGAAACACTGTAAATAGTCTCTAGAAATATTGTAAATGTCCTCAAGCAATTACCCAGAAAGCTAGGAAATTTTTACAATAACTGGATTATACACATGGCTTGTAGAAATGTATATTTTTCTCCTTCCATTAATAACACAAAGATAGATACACATTTATTGAAATACTTTTGGGTTTTATGTAAACTTTACTACCTAGGAGGGAATGGTTTCAACTATCATGTAGTATATGTCATATGTTATGTATTATATCTTATATGTAAATGTTATATATTACATATTATGTGCTACATATTGCATATTATAACCCCACAAAATTTGAATATTTTATTTCCACTGGTCAGTTTATGTCAGTCTTCCAAATTCTGAAGCTCTGTCTAAAATAATTAAGCTGCACCAAGCAGAGATTTAAAAAATTAAATATGCCATATGGTTTTGGTCCAGTGACTCTTTAGATCACACATTCTCACACTATTATTATCACTATTATCTCACAGTAATTATTTCCATTACTGGTTGAGTTGGAGAAGAGTTGAATTGGTTATGTAGGGGGAGAATTTTGTGTAATCTCCCAAATCCATCTGTAATACTCTTAAAAAAAATAAAGTGGGATGCTGGAATTGGAAAGACAAATTCAAATTGGACTTTAAATGATCATTTCCTGCTTCCAGGAAAGTTTACCTGCATCGAGGTCAAGTTTCACCTGGAACGTCAAATGGGATATTATTTGATCCAGATGTACATCCCCAGCCTGCTGATAGTCATTTTGTCCTGGGTCTCTTTTTGGATAAACATGGATGCAGCCCCTGCCAGGGTTGCACTGGGCATCACTACAGTCTTAACGATGACTACCCAGAGTTCAGGTTCCAGGGCATCTCTGCCAAAGGTAAGAAATTTCCTCACTTAACAACAAATGACCTGAGAGGTTCACCAAAGACCTTGTGGGCTGGAGAATTCTGTGAAGACAGAAACGTTTGCCATCCTACGGCACTGTTGTAGATGCAAGTGTAGTAAGAGAACAAAAGGCTGAGTTTGAGAGAACCAGGGCTCTGTGGACACGGGGAACCCTCAATATAATTGAGGGGAAAGGGGAATCGGGATTGAGAGAGAAGAGGAATGACTGGAGGAAGAACCATGGCTCAGGAATTCTAAGAAGCCCTTGAGTGCTTTTGACCTCAGTTGTTTATGAGCCATGAAGCTTGCAGGAATTGGAGTAAGATTGATGCGATTTATGCTGTATTGTTAAGTATTTATTAGTGAGGCTACTTCAATTCACATGCTCAGTGAAGTCATTTACAGTAATAAATGTTTGAATTAGGCTCCTGGAAATTTACACAGAAAAGCCATATCAATGAATATATGTAAGAAATTAACATACAACATTAGGGTGTAGCAAATCAGATACATGAATCTTTGCCATGCCTTAATTTTCTTTAATGGTTGATATGCTACTATTTTCTAGTAACACAGTTATCTAGAGAAGGAACAGTGGAGTCACCTAAGATGGTGAAAATTCCAAGAACTGTGACAAGGGGACAGAGGAGTGTGGGGTGGATATCAAGGACACATAGATATTTTGTAGCACCTCAACTAATAACCCGTAAGTGGCTGTGTAATCTATTTTTATGTAAGACAGGCCCTCTGTATTTGTAAACATTGCTTAAGCAAGTAATGATAAATGTCCTGCTTATGAAATACCCCAGCACCCCTGAAGTGTGCCTGTGTGTGCTTTCTCCTTTCACCAAGTACATGGAGCCATTGGCTTCAATTTTCCAGGAATGTGAGTTCAATTTAGCATCGAGTGTACACCATCTCATACTGGTTGAGCCACCTCTCCAAAACCTAGTTCCAGAAAATAATTGAGATGTAATCCTATATTTTTGCTGGCTTAAGCTTCTGTTTGGTTGTGCTGTATTTGACATGATGAGAAATGTTAGATCATGTTTCACATTATCTCCTATGGCATATCCAGGAAGTCTGTGGCTATAGTGGAGGTCGACTGGATACTGGGGAAATAGTTATACAATTTATTAAGTTCCATGCCTCCAAAGATAAATATTAGGTTTTGTATGTTCATAGAGGAAGGAATAGAACTATCTCTGATACTTTATCTTCTAGAATAACAAATAGTATATGTACCTATGTCATATTTCTATTGGAATACAGATGTCAGCGATACTAATGGTTTTTTTCAGCTATTTAATCACAGATCAATTTTACCCAATAGTAATTGTAATCCACTTTGTACCCCTCCAAAACAGGTTCATTTTCTAATTTCTCATTAGTTATTCGTTATTGATATCATTGCCTCCCATGCCATAAAACCTCAGGATGCCCAAATGTACATTTTACAATTTCATAGGCAGCTAAAGTACTGGTGCCAAATTGTGAGCAGATAATGTCAAAATATAAGACATTTAGCCTCCAAACACTCATTGCTATGAAAAGAGTAGTCACACATTTTCAAAATGGGAGCCTGAGTTTTTATAAATTTGTTATTTATTCTATGAAGCTGTTATGATTCTGCATCAACGGTCAAAACTATTGCTAAATAAATGGGCACTGATCAGTAATTTGTATGTAGAAGTAATCAGGAACCCAAATAAACCAAAAGAGGGTATAATCAAATATCATTTTATACTTGGCTCTGAACTCATAGTGGTTATCCTTTTACCACTTTCAGGTTTATCTTCTTACATGTACTTTTCTTAGGCTATTACTAAAAACATGGTTGGCTCTCAACTGACTGTGAGGAGATATGACTCACATGAATGATAGTCAGAAACCAAAATGGGATAAAAAGTGAGTCTTGGAAAATAAAGAATTGACCATACACGTACTTAAACATATGCATATATATAAATACTCAATTTGTAAACACTGTAATCCCTGACCAGATGCTCCACCATGCTGATTGTACTGTTGCTGCAGGGCCTACAGGAATGCGCTGTATAGAGTATACATGCACATTGCACTTTAAAAGTAAGATATGCTTGCTATAGAAAAGATAGAAAACACAGAAATCATTGTTAACCATCTAGTAAGGAACTATTGTTAAGACCTTGATGTATTTCCTTCCATTCTTTTTGCTATGTGCATTTGTGTGCAAACTCACATGCACACACAGAAAATTAAGATCAAATTTTTATAGAGTTCTCGACTAAGTGTCATTTCCCATGACATGAAAACTCTATTTTGAGCATAATGACTTAATGATAGTCTATCTGCTATACTAGTCACCATTTATTTGACCTCTTGGTTATTTAGGGTTTTCTTTTATGCTTTTATATGTATGATCATTATAAATACATTTATATATGAGTGTTTATATCTCACTGTGTTCTAGAGAACATATGTATAGTTCTTTAAATTTGCAATGAGAAAAAAGAAGGAACTGAGGATGACTAGAGTGAGTGAGGGAAGATCTATGGGATGCTTTATGGGTTGTATGTTCCATGCAGGCAGGAATTTTATCTTGTTCATTGTGTTAACTACAATATCTAGAACAGTATGTGGCTTAGACTAGATGCTCAGTGAATCTTCATTGAATATATAAATAAATTAATGAACAGCCATGTTCCCCCATGTGAGACCATGTAGAAGATAAAATAAACTTGAAGCAGAATCTATGGGTAAAAGTCTTACTGAAAAATACTACAGTTTTAATATACAGAAGAATTTTATAATAATATGAAATATACTATAAAAGAATAGAATTTTTCTAAAGGATTATGTCCCCTTTTCCAGAAGTTCTCAAGCAGACTTTGGGAAGTTAAGAATACATGAATAAAGATATTTTTTGAAATATAGGCAGGCCTGAATCTAAATCTTGGAGCTTTCATTTCATTCAGCCTCTCTAAGTTTGTTTCCTCATTTCTAAAATGAGAACATTATTATCTACCCCTTTCAAAAATTAAATGAGGATAAGATGAGGCACTACCCATATAAATTGTTTAGCCAAGTTTTTGTACGTGGTAGGTACTCAACTCATTCTGGTTATTTTTGTTGTTAGTGTTCCTTGTCCATAACATAGTAAAAAAGACTGCTCAATGGGATGGGAGGTTATATTAAAGACTCATAAAGGGCGTTATTAATAGAATATGCCATGTTCTTTTGATGGCCCATTATTTGGTTATAGTTGTCCTGTTAAAGAGATAAACCAAAGTTTAGCGAATGCATGTGTATATACAATTGGCCTTCCATATCCACAGGTTCTGCATCCACAGATTCAACCAACCATGAATAAAAAATATTTTAAAAAAAACAATAAAAATAACAATAAAACAGAAATAATACAAATAAAAAACTATAGCATAACAACCATCTATATAGCATTTACACTGTATTAGGTAGTATCAGTAATCTAGATATGACTTAAAGCATACAGGAGGATGTGCCTAGGTTATGTGACCATCATTTTATATAAGGGACTTGAGCATCCACAGATTTTGGTTGACAAGTGTCCTGAAACCACTCCCCCTCAGATACTGAGGGACAGCTATATATGTATGCATGTAAACACATGTGTATGTTTTTCATAGGTAAACAGTTTATTGGATGGGTTAGGCTCCAGAGGGCCTGAATAAGCAATATCTATATTTTTCTCCAATCACTGCCATTAAACATCCTTACTAGGCTCTGTCCTCCTTGTCCCTGGAGGACATATCAGGAGGATTCCATAGTTTCTCAGTCACCACATGCCATGCCATTAGACCCAGAATGCACAAACATTTATTTTATAATTTAATAGACAGTTAAAGTATTGGTGACAAATACTTTTATAAGACTTTTAAAAAATCATCTAGTCTAAACCAAGACTTCAGTCTCACACATGATTCAAAGTTCCTTTCCTCCCTTGCCCCCAGCTCAGGCCTGACTTTTGCCTTGAAGATGTGCAGAGAGGTGGAGCAAATTATCTGTTCCTTCACAGTGCCTCCTTGTGTTTCTAATTCCCCCTCTACTCCTGTTGCTGACTTTATAATTGTTGAGGGCTGAGGGTGAAGGGGAGGATGGATCAAAGTTGTATGTGACTGACACTGTTGTAATCTAACTATTGATGCTTTCTCTAATGGCAAGCCTCTAAGTGCTGGATGTCTTATGAGTTGAACTTGAATTCTTTGGAGTTTCCAGGGAATCCCACATACTATACCATTTCTGGATGAATAATGTACTCTCTGGCTGATGTCTTAAAATCTTTTCTTGGCTATCACCTCTTAGCAGTGTATTCCATACAACTTCTTACTCCTGGGGTCCCCTTACTCAAGTAGACAACCTTTTTGGTTAACATGTTTTCCAGATGACTCTCATTTGACCATCTTCCACACCATTTATTTGGTCCACTAAGAACTTGTGCATTATTGCCTTGCTAAATGGTGGAAATACAATTTAACCAATTGCTAACTGTTCTGCTTTCACCCCACCATCTTGGGTATTCCAGCTAACCTATTGCCTTCAGAATTTATCCAGGTAAGAAACAGTCATTGGCATTTATATTTTCAAACAAAACCCAAAGTACTGAGGATGCATAAGAGGGTTCTCTTAAGAGCTATTTTACTCTTTAATCCAGGAGCAACTTGTTGGAATTTTAGCAGCTCAGCAAATACGTGTTATGTGGAGGAGATGCCAGTCTCTTCTCTTATGGGGGTTGGGAGTGAACCCTTTTCTCTCATCTTTAGGAGAGTAGAGAGGATGCCACAGCACTGTCAACATCCCCAAATTCTATTACTTCAATTAATTTCTTTCAAATGTTTTGTTTTCTGTAATAATATAGGGTATTGGATGCAGTGGTCTTTAGACAACATTTACTTTCTTCTAGAAAGTCCTGCATCCTGCATGCATATGTGTAGAGTCTCTACTTGGTGTAGGACTTAAGTAGAAATTCAGAGGCAACTAGAAGATCCTGTTCCCATATTATTACACTTATAAATAAGCATTCTTAATTTTAGACTGTTATCCCTATGAGGGAAGGACTTCATGGATATTGTAAATATTTACATACCCACCACTTAGCACAACACCTGATTTACAGTAGGTGCTCAGTAAAGAGTCACTGAATGAATGGTGTTTAAAATACTTGTAGTCAAGAGTAATTCAATTGATGATTCACTCATCCATTCATTTATTCGGGTAACACTTATTGAAAGTTTTCTCTGTGCCATGCATTGTGCAAGGGGTCAAAGATAAATATAACACAGTCCCTACCCTCAGAGGCTTGTAATCTTGTAGGCCAGCGACAGACATTTGGACTGGTGATTACTAAGCAATGTGGAATATAAAGCCATATCAAGGAGGATGCCTAACCTATTAAGTAGAGGAAGAAGGAATGAAGGAGAAGGAGGAGGGGCAGGTGAGAGGGAGGGAGCAAGAGAAGGAGGGAGAGAAGGAGCAGAGTTAGGAAAATGGCCTGAAGGAAGGAGCCTGAACTGAGTCTATGAAGCATATTAAGTAGGTAGAGTAGGAGGTAAAGGGCATTCCAGGCAATGAAGACCTTCTACTCATAATATTTGGGCTGCACTTATAAAATAAGGTTTTCTAGAAGACAATCTGGGCAAGTTTCCAACATACTTCACAAATTTTAAACACATTTCAAGTAAGAAACTTGTGTTTATTGATTTCAAGTTAATATCTTGCCTTCCTGCCAACCAAAGCTCTTTGTGTTTTTTGTTTTTTTTGTTTTTTGTTCCTCAGAACTTCAATGCCTTCTCAAAATACAGGAAAATCAAATACCAGCATGATATCTGTTCCATAAGTACCTTCTCCTTTGAAGCTATAAAATTAGTTTTCAAATATATGCCTCTGCAGCCTCCAAGAAGCTATTCTGCTGGCAATGTCTTGTTTTGTTTTTTTTTTTTAACCATTTGGAGCATAAAACCCTTAGTGGCAGACTGAAGGCTGAGTGTACTATTGTCCTTCCAACCCTCAGGAAAATATCAGGATGAACTGAATGTAATGCTGAGACATCAAGCAGGCTTTGCATATGGCAAATGGGGTTAAACAATTATTTTCCTTTACTCCATGGTTGTTATTATAGCTGAATGATTTGTAGCCATTCCTGAGTGTCTTGAATCCTCATTTGTGGCTGCAGCTGAGAGACTGTAGAAGTGAGAGCAAGCACCGGTAGGGGACAGCTAGAATGACAAGGTGTGACTCTGACAGGCCCATGACTGTCTCTTTGGAGTAAGGATCCAGAGACATTGTGTTTAGCCATTATTAACTGGGATGCCCTATTTCCTATATAAGGAAATTTCCCTACTTTTCAGCCATCTGGTCAACAAAGACCAGCTGGAACATTTCAAGCAGCTGCCAAACCCAGGACACACTTGGAATTTAAAACAAAAGAGGCCACAGTCCTGCCACATTTCGTCTTGCTTTATTCCCCACCAGAATGCTTCTAACTAGAGATTGCATTAAGAGGAACTATGAAACCAGTAAGACTGATACCTGTAGGAGTTTCAAAATAAGGATTTGTTGGATATCTGCTTTAGCTCTAAAAAATAAAAATGATTCTCCTTGAATCAGGTACATCCCCGGCTAATTTGAATGACTTTCCTAGGTCAGACTAGTATTTCTGAAAATGGTTGGGAACAACTTTGTTTTATACATAATCAGGATTTTATGAAGTTCTTGGATAAAAGATTGAAAAGTAAGAAAGCCAGGCTTTGGCAAACTGATCTCCAGGCTTGCTTGCTTGAGCCAGATGTCTGCATATGTGGGAGACTTCATAAACATTCTCTTCTGACATTTTCCAAGCCACAGCAAATTGAAGAGTCGTTGATGTAGTGAGTGTGTGATAAAAATATGCAAAGAGATGACGTGTGAGAATTCTCTGGGGACAGAGCTGGAGCACCATTGAGACTTTAAGAATGTTGTTGGCAGCCTTGTAGGGAAGCTGACAGTGGGAGAAGCTACTCAGGCTGTGCTTCTGCTCAAGTCCTGGTGAGGCTCAGAAGTCTTTTGGGGGTGGCATTTTGAGGTTCAGGATTATTTTGAACTGTTTTTTTTTTTCAATTTCACTAAAATGGGTAACTCTGGGTCATACAGCCCAAATGGCTTTGTTTCTTATGAACACCACACAGTGAGAAAAAAATAAACTATTGTAGAGGATGTAACACAGTGTCAGGCACTGTGTTACAGGTTCACAATACAGGCAAAAAGAAACAGAACTTCTGTCCTTAAGAAGACTGACATATACATAAAATGGATTATAATTCAGTGCAGTAAGAACAATGGGGTAGATTTTTTATAAAAATGGCTGTGATAATTCCTCTTCCTGTATCTACACTCTTGGGTAGTAGCCTCCTCCTATACTGACTGTCAACTTAACCATGTGGCTTGCTTTGGCCAATGGGACGATGGCAAATGTCACATAAGAAAAGACTTGAAAAATGCTTGCATATTGGAGCTAGCTCTCTCCTGTTGCTCTTGGGATCCTATGATCAACCACTATGTGAATAAGGCCAGGCTAGCCTGTTGAATGACAAGAGACACATGGCCCAGTTATCTTTATCACCACGGTGACAGCCAGCTAACCATTAGACAGCTGAGACCATCAACTGCCAATGGACAACAAACACGTGAGGGTACCTGGCCACCACCATGTGGAACAGAGATGGTCCAGCACAAATTGGCCCAGCACAAATTGTTAACCCACAGAATTGTGAACAAATACATGGCTATTATTTTAAGCCATTAAATCTTGGGCTAGTTCATTACATAGCAAAAATTAACTGATACAAGTAGTGATGGAGTTGGGTACAGAGGTTATGGCTGCATAAAGGATCCTTGACCCAGTCTGAGACTTCCTGGAGAAAGGGCCCTGAGGAGGCAGCACCGAAACTAAATTTTCTTGAAAATAGATGAAGTTTTTCTTTGGACACAAATTCCCCAACACCACTCTGTTTGTAAGGAAATGACTGATATTAACTTCAGTTTCTATGGAACAAGTCTATAATACTCTACACATTTAGTCTGGTGATACTCTTTCTTTCTAATTTTCAAGCCACTCTTAAAATCCCATCTCTTCCAGGTAGCTTTCTCACATACTTTGGAAAAGTTTCCTCATAGCTTTCCATAAGAAGAAGCCCCAATTAGGCAATTGTTGAGTGCCTGCCTGTCTTTATAAAACATCTGTCACAGCCCAGAAAGCAGCAGGATGCTGGTGATAAACATACCAATTTGAGCACTCACTAACAATTGGGCAGGCTTCCTTTTCTGTACATATTCTTACACAAAATATGCTTATTTCTTCAGAGAAATTATGTGTTTGTGTATATGCAATGTAATGCATTCATTTATCTAAAGGGCATTGTGCTTACGAATTAAAATATAGATATCTTATGGCGTAGTAGGAAATATTAGTAAGCTCTCAGCTGACGTAGTAATTTTCTATTGCTATATAACAAACAATATCCATTTTTTAGCTTATATTTCCGTAGATCAGAAGTCTGGCTTAGTATGACTCAGTTTGCTGCTCAGGGTCTTATAAGGCTTAAATCAAGGTAACAGCTTAGCTGAGTTTTTTTCTGGACGTTCTGAAGAAAAATCTGCTTCCAAGAACAATCTTGTTGGCAGAATTCAACTCCTTGCAACAGTAGAGCTGAGATCCCCATTTCCTTGGTGCTGGCTGTCAGCCAGGGGCTGCCCTTAGTTCCTGGAGGCTATACACATTTCTTTCCATGTGGTCCCCTCCATCTTCAAGTCAGCAGCAGTGCATGAATTCCTTCTTATATTTCAAATCTCTGACTTCCTCTAGACCCAGATTTAAAGCATTCATTAATTATATCAGGCCCACCTAATAATCTCTATATTTTAAGGCCAACTGATATGAGACCTTAATTATATCTGTGAAATCCTTTCATAGCAGTCCCTAGATTAGTGTTTGATGGAATAACAGGACTATATATAGCTGGGACTGGAAATCTTGGGGGAGGGCGGGATTTAGAATTCTGCCTACCATACCTGGTTACTGCAACACTCTTTGGATGGCTTTCCTAATTCCATTTTGCTCCCTATGTTGTATTTTCAACACAACAGCCAGAAAAATCCTGTTTAGCCCCTCTCTGTTGAAAGTCTTCCCATACCTCCCCATCCCACTCAGGGCAAAAGCCAGTGTCCTCACCAAGGTGAACAGTGTCATTCATAGTTTATCCCCCATTTCCTTTTGACCTCGTCTCCCACTAACCCACCCTCTAGATCACTGCTCCAGGCACACTGTCCTTGCGGTTTCCCAAATATGCCAGGCACATGCTCTGGGCCATTTCAATGGCTATTCTCTGTGACTGGAATGCCCTGCCCCCAGATAGTCACATGACTGACTTCTCCACCTTCTCCAAATCTTTATTCAAATCTTACCTTCTCAACAAAGCCTGTTCTGGCCAGTACCACTCCTACCCAGGCCCTCATCAACACCTTGACCCAACTCAACTTTCCGATTTTTTTTTTGTTTCCTCACAGCACTTAATCATCTTATAGCAACACTATGATTTATATCAAACTCTATTATGGATTATATTTATATATTGTCTGTCTCCCTTAGCTTGACTATAAGCTCCATGGAGCTAAGAATCCTTATCTGGCTTGCTCCCTATAATAGCATCTAGCCCATTGTATATGTTCAATAAATGTTTGCTGATTGATTGAATGAATGAATATATACATCTCTAGAGTCTAGTCATTGGAAACTAGCTGCCCAGCTTTCCCCTAGGATATGGAACAAATAAAAAGGAATCCACCTGGCCAGGGGCCCATCTTTCCTTAACTGGCTATTCTTTACTACAGAGAATCCTGGCTGTGTCGTACAGTATGTTATTCTAATATAGTAACATTTTTATAAAGTTTCACCTCTCTGATAGTATCAAGTAGTGTTATATTTATTTTTCTTTGATATACATTTTGTATAGAGTAATGTAACCAAATAAATAATAATAAAATAAAATAGTGGTTTAGGTAAGAGGGCCTCGAGATAGGCTATTTTTAATCTCAGCTTTGCTTCCTCAGCACTGTCACAACTGATTTGGAAGATTCTCAGTGCGCTGACGCAAGCGTCCGTGGTCCCTTCTCGCTTCTCTCATTTGTTTGGATGCAAGCTTATTTTCTGAATTCTGATAAAGGTGTCCAGAATTCTTCTCATCTGGGCTCTCTACAGCAGCTCTGGGCCAAAAGAGCAGCCCCATACTCTTCCACCAGAGCCCAAACACCAGAAAATTATAGTACCCTTTTCTTTACCTAGCAAAAACGGAGTGGGTTTTTGTTTTCCTTTGATCTTAAGGTATCATTAAAGACTATCTGTGCATTTGAACCTAAGGATTGCTTTGGACTTCATCTAGGACTTGAGAGACCGTGAGCTCCAATCTGAAACAAACTACATGATATGCCTAAAGCAAACCATTTTCCATCCCTCACCAAAAAAGGGGAGGGGAACTCCAGTTTGCTTTCCAAAAGTGACAACACCTTAAAAAAACTGGAATATCAAAATCTTTTCCTAATTACACATGAACTGCTCTTGTAAAATCTTAGACTTTTGGATTGTTAGCAGAAGATGTGGCTTCAGTGATGCTGTTATAGATGAGAAAACTGATAATGTTGAATGTTAATTCCCTTTCCATTTTTCAAGATTCACTTACTTCTTATGCATGTGAAGTCCTCACGGATCGCCATCAAGTGTGAATAGCCTCTCTCTCTTCCTTGCGTCAATGGCACTTGTGTCTTATCTCAATCATTGCTTTCTGACATGTGGCTTAGTGATCAGGACCCATGTGTACTTGCTCTAATACATTGCACTGTAAACTCCTTATGGAGAAAGCCATGTTTTGTTCTACTCTGTGTGACTCATGTGATTTACATAGAAGAGGCCCTCAGTAGTTATTGTTGAAGTACTGTAAGGGGACAGTGTTCAATAGTTTCTGATTCTCTATGATCAGAGTAAGAATTAGTAGCGGAGTTTAATTGGCTTGATAAGGAAGAGTCTCTAAAACACGGATCGCAACCGTTGTTGCACAAAGCTGAGATTTTAAAGTGTTCCTAGACCCTACCACAGGCAAATTAAATCAACCTATCTGGGAGTAGGGTCCAGATGTCAGCATTTTTTAAAGCTGCCCAGGTGATTCTAATGTGTAGCCAGGGCTGAGAACTGTGGCTCTAAATTTTGTTGTTGTCTGGGGTAGTGTTTTCATTTTGCTCACCATGTGCCAGGATATGTATTCATTTAAACTTTACATCAACGCTATAAAGTAGGTACTATTATTATCCCCAGTTTATAGATGAGGATACAAAGGAACAAAGGGGTTAAGTGACTTGCTCAAAGTCATACAGAGTTAGACCTTGAACTAGAATCAGATCTTGAACCCAGGCAGTCTGGCTCCAAGTTGGTGTGATTAATTGCTATGCCACACCACTTTTCACAGTTAACAATTACTGAGCTCCTTCTACATGCCTTTCCCTGTGCTAAACTCTTTACATAGATTATCTCATAGCAAATATATGAGGTAAGTACTATTTTGCATCACCAATTTATAGGTAGGGAAACTGAAAAAAGAGATTAAGCAATTTACCCACAGTTATGTTTCTAGCAAGTGAAGAAACGAAATTCAAACCACTAGTCAATTGAAATCCTCTCAAAGGAAGAACTAAGAATTTTAAGTTCCCTCACATTGTCCATACCATGCTAATTACAGGTGGAAGCTCTTGACCGTGAAATGAGTTATTTTCTAGACTCTGAAATCCCCAAGCCTTTTGGCCGTGCATATTGTATTCACTGTATATTATATGCACTACTTTCTGAAGTCCACTGTTTTTCTGTATTCCTGCACACCATCTACCCACATTTCCTTGCGGTGAGAGAAGCTACTCCCAACAATCCAAAACAAGCAATACAATCCCTGTAGAAAGTAAATGTGGTAGTCCATGAAACACAACCTGGCCTAGAAACTCCTACCTTTAAGTTCCACCAGTTAGATATCTGCAGTCATGTCTCTCTGATTCTGCATAATGGATTTTGTGCAAGAGCATAAAGCAAAAGAAGGAAGTGCTTTGGTCCCTCTACCCTAAACACTGATTCCCACACCTGGGAAGTTTAGCCACCTCATTCAATTGGATTGGAACAAGCCAGATTTCAAATCACCTAAGGACACTGATCTAATCATTTTTCTTTGAACATAACTTGTGCTTTTCTGCCTTCCATCCTCTTGTTGGATTTCCCATCCCCTTTCTCTGACCAGATAAATCCCGCTCATCTTTCAAGGTCCTGCTAAATTCTCTTTCTTCACTGAAGCCTTCCCAAACTCTTTCAAATAATTTCTCACCTCTTAACTACCGCAATTACTTCTGCAATCTTATATGACTTTTTCTTTATTTTAAAATTAATTTTGTATTAGAGGGTACAGTGTGGCACAATATTTTTTAAGAAAGAAAAAAACTTGGATTTGGAGCTGGAACACATGGATATATATCCTAGCTCTTTAACAGCCATATGACATTGATAAATCCTTTAATATCTTTGGATCTGACTTTCTTATCTAAAAAATAAAAATAAAAGCTAATAATTCCTTCCTACCAATATCACAAAATTATTGCAAAGGTTTAGAAGAGGTGATGGTAGATGAGCAAGGACTACCCAAATATAAGAAATGAAATTCTTTTACTTTGAATGCGAACAACAACAACAACAAAAATATGCTGTCCGTTCTTCCTATGTACACACTGTGTCATTTTAACTATTTTCTTTTTATCTAGTTTTGAACCATTTGATTATGATGTGCCTCAATGTAGTTTTCTTAGTGTTTCTTGTGCTTGGAGTTCATCAAACTTCTTAGATTTGTGAATTTATAGTTTTTATCAAATTTGGAAAAATTTTATACATTAGTTTTCAAATAGTTTTTCTGTACCCCATTCTGTATCCTCTCCCTCAGAGACTTAAATTGTTTTTTTTTTTTTTTTGTTTATTAAGGATATTATGGAGGTACAAACATTTTGGTTACATGGAATGCGTTTGCCCTGCCCAAGCCAGGGCTACAAGTGTGTCCCTCCCCCATACAGTGCATTCTGCTTCCATTAGTTGTGGGTTTACCTCCCCCCACCCCGCTCAGAGACTTAAATTGCACATATATTAGACCACTTGACATTGTTCCACAACTCACTAAGCCTCTGTTCTCTTTTTGTTCTTTTTTTCTCTTCTCTAGTCCATTTGTGCTGCTATAACAAAATACCATAGACTGGGTAATTAATAAAGAACAGAAATTTATTTCCCACAATTCTGGAGGGTGAAAAGTTCAAGGTCAAGGTGTTACCAGGCTCATTGTCTGGTGAGGGTCCTGTCTTTGCTTCTAAGATGGTGCCTTGAATGGTGCATCCTTTAGAGGGGAGGAACACTGTGTCCTCACATAGCAGAAGGTGGAAGGGCAAAAGGAATTAAACTCCCTGTGTCAAGCTCTTTATAAAGGCACCTAATCCCATTCATGAGGGTGGAGCCCTCATGACTCAATCATCTCCCAATATTAACGCATTGGGGATTAAATTTCAACATAAATTTTGGAGAAGTCAAAAACGTTCAAATCATAGCACTCTGTTTCATTTTAGTTTCTACTGTCTTATTTTCAAATTCATTAATCTTTTTTTCTTCAATATCTAATTTGCTGTTAATTCCAGTCCAGTATATTTTTCATCTAGACATTACAATTTTTGTCTCTAGAAATCTGATTTGGGCCCTTTTTTATGCCTTCCATGCCTCTTGTTAATCCATTCAACATTTTCTCTACATTTTTAATGTCCTTGTCTGCTAATTCTAACATCTGTGCCAATTGTGGGTTAGCTTCAATTGATTTTTTTCCTCCTAATTATGTGTCTTAATTTATTGCTTTTTTGTATGCTTGGTAATTTTTATTATATTCCAGGAATTGTAGTTTTTACCTTGTTGGATGCTAGATTTTTAAAAATTTCTATAAAAATTATTGAGATGTTCAGGGACACAGTTAAGTTACTTGGAAACAGTTTGATTCTTGTTGTCTCGCTCTTAAGATTTATTAAGTAGACAAGACCTTTTTGAGTACTCTATTTAATGCCTCATCAGGTGTTCTACTCTGGCTTATGGGAACAAGCACTGTTCTCACCACTGTTTTGTTTCCTCTAATTCTTTTTAGTTGTTCTTCCCCTGGCCTCAGTTATTCTTCTTATATGGATGCACTTATCAGTACTTGCTGAATGCTCCGGAGAAACCCTCTGCAGACCTCTGAAGTACTCTTTCTGTGCAATTTTCTTCATTTTGGTACTCTGCCCTGTGAACTCTAGCTTCTGTGGACTTCCCACACCCTCAGATCCATCTCTTCAATTCTCGGAGTTCTTTTGAAGTTCTGCTTATATTCCTTCTCCCTGTACATGACCTGGAAACTCTCGAAAGACAGTAAGCTGGAGCAATAGCAGGACTAACCTCATTTGTTTCACACCATTTAGAGATCATTGTTCTTTTTTGCCTGATGTCTAATGCCTTGAAAACCATTTTTAAAATATATTTTATCCAGATTTCTTAGTTGATTCAGGATGGAGGGTAAATCTGGTCTCTCTTACTCCATCTTGACCTTAAGTAGAAGTCACTGCCATGGTTTTAAATTCTTGATTTATTTTTAAAATTTGGCATGGACTGTCAAAATAATTTGAATGTGACAATTTAGATAATTGAAATAATTATCACAACTAGCATTAGCTTGCAAATGCCAAGAGTACAGTTGTTCTAATCAATGTAGACTGCATTTATTAAATACATAGTTTTTGAACTCTAAGACTGAGAACAATTTATTGTAAATAAATTAATATTTGGTATGTATGGGCATGAATATTAATATCCTAATGAAGAAATCAGTTTTACTCTACAAAATGTTTCATCAAAAGATTTATTTCAAAGTGATATATTCTAACATATGTAGGCTTATAATTGCATATTATTCTTTACTCTTTTTTTATAACACACTGTGGACTGCTTTGGCAGAAGGGGACCTTATGTCCCATCCAGCAACTCCTCTTCACATGTCAATTTTTCTCAATGGTTCACACTTGTCCTCATGGGTCCTCATGGATACTGTCACTAAATCATATAATTACTCACTTTAATTAGGTTTAATTCAATTCAATAAATATTCAAGTTGCACCTACTATGTTAGGCGTTAAGTAGGTCAAAAAGATAGTAAGACAGTTTCTTACCCACGAGGAATTTATGATCTAGTACAAGAGTCAGCAAACATCATATGCAAAGGGCCAGATAGCAAATATTTCAGGCTTGCAAGCCATAAGGTTTCTGTCACAACTACTCAACTCTGCAGTTGTTGCACAAAGGCAACCATAGACAATTGTAAACAAATGAACATGACTGTGTTCCAATAAAACCCTGATCTAATAAAAAGAAGCAGAGAAGTACAAGTATAGAACAATATATATGCCACAAAGTTGATCAGAAACAAATGTTATGGTGTGTCAAAGAAGAGAGATTCATATCTTAATAATTGGTTTGTAAAAACAATGAAGGATTTAATGGGGGCAGCAATATTTGAGTTGATATATTAAGATGAGGGAGAATTACAATAAGCAGGAATGACAGTGGAAAACCTTAAATAAATAAGAGAGTTGAGTAAGCACTGAATATTTTGTGGAAGAAGTAAGTAGTTCTGTTTAGGTGAAATGTTGATTATACTCAGAAGTGAGGTAGAAAAATAAGGAAGTGTAAGGCCTTTGGATCAACCCAGACATAAATAATGTTTTCCTCCTGTAGACCTGTTAAGCTCCTCTCTTTGGTCCTTTATCCTATTCTGCCTTTTATTATGGTTATTTTTGCACTTGTCTTTGTTCCTCTACTAGACAATTCTCACCTTTAGGGCAGTGACTATATACCATTCATCTTTAAATCCCCGCTGTTTTCTAGCACAGAAATGGAACCCAGCAGTAGAGCAATAATATTTGCAGGGTTAATAAATGAAACCATCTACTTTGGCCCAAACCATTTGGGCTTGCCAGATAGTCACTGCAGCCCTGAAGAAATGGTTTAAAGACTAGCCCATTGATAAGGAATGAAAATGCTCACTCCCTACAACATTAGTAACTTTATTTCTCATAATGGGTTTTGATAAAGGAATTAACCCATGTACAGTTGCACAATTTCTTAATTCTGCCATCATGTAGATTTGACCATAATTAGTAGCCACTCGAAATACAGCTTCTAAGTTGAAATTCTCCACAGTCTATTTCAAGGAGAAAATCCATATAGATAAGTACTGGAGTTTTATGTTTTAATCAAAAGGTTAATTGAGTGAATTAATCTTTGTGTTTAAATACATTTTACAAGGAATTTGGAATAAATAATTTAAATGGGTTAAAATCAAATCAGTATAATATTAAAATGAATACTAAAGCTTAGGAAATGAGTTAAAACCTTATGCATTCTATTAATTATGTAGCAGCAGACAAAACTGTCTATGGCAAGTTTAACCTGAGAAGACAGTAAAGCTGATAAGGATTTTCAAATCCTCCTGGAATCACTAGTAACTCCATAGAAATCATTTTATAAAGTGTGTAGTGTTTCACAAAGACATAGTTTCTGAGCAGTTCTCTAAAGAAAAACACCAAGCAGTTAGCATTTAGATGAACCTTCTGAATTGCAATGAGAGCAAATAACTGCAGAATTATAAATTGGCTCTGTCATGTCCACTGAGAAAATGAAGATAGACAGCAAAAATGGAATCTGACTATACACATGTGGCTGAGAAAAGAAGAGGCCCAGAATCCTTTAATAAAGATTTTCTAGGAGCAAATAGTGACACCATCCATCAGCAGGATCTGTTTATATAACACTTGTGTGTCTGTAAGACTACGTAGGTGGTAGCTTATGAGTGGGAATGTTCTTTTGTTAGTAAATGTCACCAAATAAGCAAATAAGTTAAGGGAAATATGAGGTACAAAGACTGTGTCACTATTCAGGAGAAAATGAATTGTTTAATAAGGATATAATGTACACTTCCAAATATGAAAAATTAAGGTAATTTTTGTCATGATCTTTAAGGGTCTCCAGAGAAGTATTAATTTGTTCTTTATGTGAATTTAATTAAATTGTATGAGATGTGTGTCTCATGTTATCTCTGTTGGAAACAACTCCTAGGAAGTTTTGAGTACTGTACGTGTCTCCCATCCCCAAATCATGGGGACCAAACATTGCAGTTTGAATCGAGAGCAAAGAGATATTTTCTCTTGTGCCCAAATAGAATCACTGCTCCTGATCTTTCCTGGCCCAACTGAGATTGGGTGAAAAAAACCCAAACATGAGAGAGGTATGTCAAAGGGACACAGAAGCCGACTCAATCAGTTCCCAGTGACCAAAGCTGGAAATGTATAAGCAGCAAAATAAAGTAGTATTGGATTACAACTCATATTAGAAAATAAATATCCATAAGCCCATGCTGATATAAATAAATGATTGCATAAAAATAATTGAGGTAGCATAAACAAATCTCCCATGCAGGAGAATTTCAAACAATTCATGTAGATATTCTGCCCTCAAGGATGTAAATTCCAACTCCCCATTAGTTAAACGTGGGCTTCTCATAATGACTTCCTTCCAAACAGTACAGTATGGAAAGTGGAAAAAAGAGTAACGTTACAGTAGAGAAACATGACAAACACTACCTCAGCCATGTGATCAAGGTCAACATCAATAATAAGTCATGTTGTAGTATATAGTTTAATAGTATATACCCTCGATATGATGTAATGAGAAGGACACTATCTCTGTGGTCTTCCTTCTAAAAACCTATAACCCCAGTCAAATCATGAGAAAAACATCACACAGTTCCCAATTAAGGGGCATTATACAAAATACCTGACCAGTACTCCTCAAAATATCAAGTTGATAAAAATTAAGGAAAGACTCATAAACTGTCACAGCCAAAGGGAGCCTAAGAAGAGATGATGACTAAATGTAATGTGGTATCCTTGATGGAATCCTTGAACAACAGCAACACTTATTCTCTGTTTCTGAATAAGTGACCTAATTTGTTCTATTCTCTCTCTCACTCTTCCTTGTCCTTTATCCACACAAAGTAGAAAGCCTACCTGTGGACAGTGCCAGGGATGTTCATGTCGTACAATTCCAGGCACCTGGACAGGAGCTACTGTCTCTTTCTTTTTTTGGCCCAATTCCAAATTCTCAGTGGAAAGGATCATACACTTTGGGACAGGAATCCACCTCTTGTTTCCCTCATTTGTGATGGGGGCAGGGTCAGGGAAGGGACTCTGATTTTCCTCGCTTAGGTCCTCTTCACCCTGGACAAATCAATTGCCATCAAGGGAGTAGAGTTACATGTATGTACCTGGCTGCCCACGGTTCTACCCTGTGAATGGTGAGGAACTATGGGGGGAGGTGGAATGAGGAAGACAAGGAGCTTCTCCCAGGATGGAGAGTGGTGGGGAGAGCAGGATAGCTCCTAAAGTATGTAAGACTGAGAAGGAAAAAGCAGGCTTAGTATGAAACATACATATTTAGCACTTCTGAAAATGTACAGGTCCAAAATCCCTCATCCACACTTCTGAAACCTCCAAAGCTCTGAAAACCAAGAGGTTTCCCATAGCTCATTTGGCAGCAAAACCTGTTCTGAACTGATGAGAGGCTAATTATAGGCTCTACATACCCCATGTAGTGTGAATATTCATATCGTTTTCCAAAGAAATATTAATGTATTTGATTACAGGGTCTTTCCCAAGCCCTACTAGGAGTAAGTGGTATGTAATAAATTATATATGTTACAGTATTACCTTAATAAAATCTAAAGAACTCTGAATTATAGTACATAATTGCACCCATGAGTTTCATATAAGAGCTATATTTATAACAGTACACATTCTGAACTATATAAATGTCAATTTCTATGTAGCTCTGAAAACAAGAAGGGCAAAATAAAAACCCATACAAGGAAACAAAGGAAAAAACTTCAAAACATTGGCAGAAAAATACACAAATATCTGTGCTAGTTTTGGGGTGATAGGCTAACTCTACGACTACTGATACCTTATTTTTACATAATGTTTCCAGGCTTCAAATCTCTTTTATGTTATTTTTTTAACCATCAAAACAAGTCTTGGACATAAACAGGAAAAATACTATCATCACCTTTTATGAATAAGAGAGGGGTACCTACAGAAGGTTTTACTAGAGACAGGGTACGGTCCCGGTACCAAGTCTCCTAACCACTCTGCCAGTGTCCTTGAACTCTGCCACCCTGTATCTCAAGTGGAAGGGGGTTACTGAATTGGCATTTTTAGCATGGAGATAAAAGGGCAACAAGGCAACTTAATATGTGGTTTCTTTGATGACTATGAAAAGAAAGATTTTGCCAAGGATCCTTGGAGAGGGTCATGGTGGGAAGATGGAGTAGAGTAGGCTATAGAGGAAACTGGACAATATAGCATCAAAACCTATAATTCTAACTTTTGCCATTTCTTGGGGAAACCTATTTTCATGGTATTTTTCCCTGCCTCTGCAACTAACAGCTTTGATGAAACAGATTTTGTTCTTCCTTTATTATTTATCTGAAGGCCAAATTCCAAAATATATCTCATTTAAATAAATAAATAGCCAATTACTGCTAAGGAATTTTATTTTGTTCTTTTTGTGTCTAATAGTAATAATGAAATATTATTTTTATCCTACCATAAACCAGTGATTTCTATTCCTTTTGAGTTTGAGGACCTTCTTTTTAATATCAAAATGTGCCATTTCTCCCAGATAACAGTAATTTTATGTTTAGTATCAACTTATTGAAAATATAATTGCAAACACAAAAAGCTATTATGAATTCAGGTATATTCACACCAACACCTGTATGCATTTGATAATTAGCAGCATACAAGTGATATGTATAATATTTATTCATCCTACTCACAAAGTTTGGTGGAAATATGGATTCTCAGAAATGTCTAAGCCCCCTGTGTTATAGTCCATTTCTGTTTCGACTAATTTAATAGAATTTACTAATATTAATATTCAAACATCTAACAGAATAAATGGAATTTAAAATATATGTTCCGTATATAATTAGAATACCATAATATGCATAGAATAATGCCTTTCACAAAGTAGGCACTCAATAAACATTTGTAGAATGAATAAATAGATGCTAAAACTCTTGGTGAGGTAGCCTTCTGCAGTGGATAAAACATCCAGGGTTCAGACTTCCTTGGATCCCTTGTTGGCTATAACTGCCCTTGGCCAAACCAGTTATTGTAATATCTACTTCTTAAGCCTGCTCTGGGGTCTTGTATGATATTTTCCATAACTAAATCTTTGCATGGTGTATTCCATAAAAGATAATTCCCTTTTTCTCTCTTCCTTCAAACTCCTGCCAATCTTCCTCAGGGAGTCACCCAAACTTTCCTTCCCAGGGGACTCTTAATGGGAACTACATCTTGATGCTAAGAAATGTGACACTGTAGAATGAACATACACTCCATGAGGACAGAGAGCCGTTGCATACTCAGAACAGCACAGATCTTGGTATGAAGCAGATGCTCAATCTATATTTGTCGAATGAATAACTAGAGGAAGATTGAGAATTTCCCATTGAAGGAAATCCCACATCAGAGGCAAGAATATCAACATTTAAGTAGTTAAGTGACTTAACACTCAGAAAAAAAATCCCTCCTGTACTGCAATTATTTGTTTCTTTCTATTCAGTGACAATGCTTCCCTATTTCATTGTCAGTATAAAAACCCCAGGGACAACTGTCAAAGCCAGATCTTCATTTCTGGGCCCCTGTGTCCTTCTGCTTTCTCTTCCCCGAATGCTGACCATCATTAGCAATTCTAAGACTTGTGTTGCCTTTGTAAGATTCTAAATTCTTATTGCAGACCCTATCAAAATGGACTGAAATTGGTTTAAACCTGAGGAAAGTTTAATCCTATTTAAATAAATCCCTGTTTATTTGCTTTATTTGCTCTTTTTATCTTTGTTTAGAATGTTTTCATAAAGTTTTTTTAAAAACTTGTATCACTTGGCAGTATATTTTTAATGATTATAAAGACCTGTTATGGCAAATGTCAAAATATTCATAGTAAAGAACAGTTTTTAAATGATGTATAGAACAAGTATATTTCATATGTGAGTTTCATATATTTGGTGATCCACTCAGTATTCCTAATTGGAAGAATATTTTGCAACTCTCTTTCTATGCCACTGCATGGTCTCTCCCTCTTTACATTGCCACGATATAGTAACACCCAACCCAACCACAGCATGTGGATACACGTTTTAAATAGATACAATTTTTAATGTCTGTTTTCCTCAAAGATTTGTGTTTGTGGCATTACAAAAAAAAAAAACCCATGTCTTAAACTTCTCAGCGCTTTGCCAAGAGATAGACAATATATAGCAGGCATTTTTAAGGAAGGAAATGTGCAATGCCTCTCCATGTTTGTTTGGAAGATGCCTAAAATTATGTGGTGAACTCATCATAAGAAAAATAATCGCTCAACAAATATATTGCTTGCACCACGAGGAAAGGAGTATCATGCAAATGAAAAGAAAATGAAAAAGAGCTAAAGTGTCCTGTTCTATCACAAGTAAAATATTTCCCAGACATATCTTCTTTTCCTTCCTATCAGAGTAAAAATTATGTACATTAAAATGCATGAAATGCCCTAATGTTAAGTGTATAATACATGAATTTTTACATACGTATACATTTCAGGTCAAGATATAGAGTATTTCTAGTATCTCAGAGGTAACTTCTGTTCTGACTTATTTAACTATTGATTAGTTTTGCCTCTTGAACTTAATATAAATGGAATTTTACGGTATATATTCTTTTATAACTGGCTTTCTCACAAAGCCTAATGCCTGTAGGGCGTATCCATGTTGGTTGTGTAGCTGTAATTTGTTCCCTTTTGTTGTCCATTCTCCTGTTGTTGGGCATCACTTCTAAATTTTAGGCTATTATGTATTAAATCTGCTATGAAAATTTGGTATATACTTTTGATGGACATATGCACTCATTTATGTTGAGAATATATCTATGAGTGGAATTGCTGGGGTATACGGTACGACTATGCTTGGCTCCAGTGTATATTGATAGTTTTCCCAAGTGCTTAAGACAATTTACACTCCCCCAGCAATATAATTGCTTCACATCTGTGCCAACACTCATTATTGTCAGGTTATTTTTTCATTTTAACAATCAGATGTTTAGTGGTAGCTCATTGTGATTTTAACTTGCATGTCCCAGATGACTAATAATACCAAGCAAGCACCTTTTCATATACTTAGTAGCGATTTGGTTATCTTTTGTGTTTGTTCCAGGTTTTTGCCCATTATTTTACTAACCAAGCACAGCTCTTGATTTGAACTCTATTATTTGAATACTCTATGCTGAGTTCTACATGACCTAATGAGGTTTGTCATGGGTAATAATTTTTGCCTTTTTAGTTCTCCGTGGTGTTTTCAAAAGCAATGGTATAAAAAGGACTATTTTTCCAAGAGCAGAATTCTATACGGTGGGATTTCTGTCCTGCATATATTATCAGAAGTTTAGTGGTTCAAACAAGATGTCTGGGTTCACGCCATATGAGCTTAGTTTATTTACATATCTCTGATGCCTTATCTGTAAAATGGGAATCATGACATGACTTGCCTCATAGCGTTGTGGAGACCATTGGACTTGACCTATATAAAGTTCTTAGAGTGATGCCTAGTACATGGAAAGCTCTTGATAAGTATGGGCTATTGATAACATTCTTGGGGTGCTGTATTAGGCCCTCATTGTATCTGTTCAATCAAGAAAAGGTTAGAACATTATCCAACAAATTGGGGAAACATTCACATGTCGATCTGGACTACTTAAACATAAACTGGGAGACTCGGTCTGGAATCTCCAGGACTGGCTACGTGAAATGACCGCTGAAATGATCACTGAAGCCTGTTGTAAATGTTCTTTCTGGTCTATTTGGCTTTGAGGTCCCAGCATATGCCTAATGGCTCCATTGATGTATGAGTTAGGAAGGCCCAGGCCAAATTTTACATATTCATGACTGGCAAATTGTTCAGTGTGGCTCTGGGTAGGAACTAAAAGAATTAGAAGAAAAAGAACAATTCCCCTTCCAGGCAGCCCGAGACACAGGAGCACTTTAATAAAATAGGAACTTGAGTATAAAATCTACAATACATTCCTAAAAAGGTTATATTCAAGGGCATCCAAGTGGCCAGAGAAAGCAAGTCAAATGTAGCAGGAGAAGAAATTGCCTAAGTAAGAGAACCACTTCTCTGCCAATAACTTACAGGGGGCCATGGGATTTTTCTCTCATTAAGTCCATCTGCCTGGGCTGGGTGCCTGGCAGCTCTTCTGATAATGAGAATCTGCTCTTCCCAATACTGGAAGAAATAAGTCTTCTTCTCTACCCCTTTACATGTGCCAGTGGCATGTCAGAAATAATTTTTCAGGAAAGAGGCGTTTCAAGGCACAACCAGGTATGATCATTCAGTCACCCAGCTCTTTGGCCATTGGATGCAAAGGACAGAGAACAGTGCTAACTGCCTGTCCTTCTTCTGCTGACTTATCAGATTCAGAAAGGAATCACATCCTTTATCAGCTGATGCCATCAAGATTTTAGCTTCCCATAAATGCTCATGTAAAAATGTGCAATGATTTGTATTTGGTCATGATTTTTTTCAGAATTCATCAAGTTATGACTACATAGATTTCTTATTATTATATGTCCACAAAGCAGTAATTATTTTTATTTTGCTTAGGTTTTTAAAAACTTTCTACCACATGGATTTTAAGAAAATGACCTTTAAGAATTATTTGGCTTAAAGAAAAGACAGATCTGGGTTCCTTTTTCGTATTTTTATTGACCTGGTGTAATAGACAGAATTCTAAAAATGCCCTTTCCTATCAATATTCCACTCCCTTTTCTCCTGGAACCTGTGATCTGATGAGATATCACTTCCATAATTCTTTCAGGTTATATGGTACAGTTGACTTTAAAACAGGGAGATTATCCAGGTGGGCCAGATCTAGTCATATGATACCCTAAATGCAGATTTCTCTGGCTGATGGCAGAAAAGGAGGTCAGAGAGATTGGAAGCAGAAGGGAGATCCAGCTCTGGCTTGAAAATGGAGGGAGCCACAAGAGAAGGAGTGTGGGCAGCCTTAATGAACTGAGAGAAGCCTCTGGCTGACAACAATCAAGGAAGCATGTTCCTCAATCCTATACCTACAAAGAACTGAAATCTGCCAATAATAGGAATAACCTTGGAAGCTCCAGATGAAAACATAGATGGCTGATACCTTGACTTCAGCATTGTGAAACCCTAAACAGGACACCCAGCTATGTTATGCCAGACTTCCAGTCTACGGAAGTGACCTAATACATGGGTGTTGCTTTAAGACACTAAATATGGTAATATGTTACACAGCAATAGAAAACTAATATACCTGGTTTGTTCTCACTACATTGTTTTTTTTTTTTTTTTTTGAGACAGAGTCTCACTTTGTTGCCCGGGCTAGAGTGAGTGCCGTGGCATCAGCCTAGCTCACAGCAACCTCAGACTCCCGGGCTTAAGCGATCCTACTGCCTCAGCCTCCCGAGTAGCTGGGACTACAGGCATGAGCCACCATGCCCGGCTAATTTTTTTGTATATATATTTTTAGTTGGCCAGATAATTTCTTTCTATTTTTGGTAGAGACGGGGTCTCACTCTTGCTCAGGCTGGTCTCGAACTCCTGACCTCAAGCGATCCACCCGCCTCGGCCTCCCAGAGCTAGGATTACAGGCGTGAGCCACCGCGCCCGGCCTCACTACATTGTTTTTAATGACTGAACAATGGATGAGGATTGGGTAGAGAAAATTAAATGGCCTGAGAAATACTCAAGGATTAGCTCAGGTTATTAGAGATTATGAGATTATCTCACCAGAAAGAAGCTCCAATTGGCACCATTTTGCTAGTAATTATGGCAATATAATTGGGGTAAGCATGAAAGAATATCAAGTCTGCCAGTGGGAGCATGAGTTCAACAGGTACTAGGTTTAACAATCATTTTCCCTGAAATATGAATTATGCCAGAAATTTTATTTTGCTTTTTGTGCTTCCCTTTCATCCTTGGCTTACGGAGCTCTTCCCCATTCCTGTAACAATATAGCCAGGGTCCAGAGCGACATGACAGCTCAATCAGTGCAATTGAGACATGTCTTTGTCACAGAAACCATTATTAAAGTATATACACCTAGGTGGCACAAGGTGTTAGAATAGTGAAAGGTTAAAAGTGGTGATTAAAAATATTAAATAATTTCCAGAATTACATAAAACTCTAATACGTGGATCCAAGAATCTTGGAAGAGAAAGGATAAAAGAACGGGTCCTCAGTGTACATAACAGAGGCTAAAATAAGGAGCTGTTGTGACAAGAATACACTTCTCCATCCCCTGCAGCTCCTAGGAACAGATCTGCAGGCCCTCTACTGTGGTATGGACAACCCCCATTGGGCTCTGCTTCCCCAGATGTGTCACCAATGTTGCTGGGTTTCTCTACACTCGTGACCTCCTTCGTCCTTCTTCTGTGGCCAGTAGCAGAGCCCTTCCAGTTTTTAGGACAAGATTTTTTTCAGAAGGATTTCCCCATGATAGTTTCCAAATAGTGCTCTGTTTTCCAAAGCCCTCTCCTCACTGGAGCTGATATCTCTTGATTTGTTTGATGGAAAATTGGAGTTCAGATAGACTAGTGGGATAGTCAAATAAAAAAATACAGTGAGTTTTTTTTAGGAATGGGGAAATTTAGAGTTATGGATTTTGATAAACTAATGGATCAATCTAGATATTTAAAAAAATCCATCTTTCAAAGACCATCCTAAGCTTTCTAAATAATAGAGAATTCTTTATGGAAAAAAAATGTGGTTTTCATAACCTGCTAGTATAAGTGAGGTAAAAAAGTATGGCATTCCACCCAGCCAAAATCTCAAAAGAAAAAGCCCAGGGCATCAAACCAGCGTGATTTATTTTATTATCCTAATTTACAGTGCTTCTTTTGCTGACATAAGATTTTGGAAGATGAATTTTACTGATCTTTTTAATTAGCATGCGTTAAAAAAAAACTGGAATCCTTCTTGTTCTAACAAGTAATAAATTTTATTTCCTACCAAAGTGAGTGGTTCTGAATTGTCTAAAGTATTGCTCTATCCTTAAACAATCTTACTAGTCAAATTAAATGCTGATTTGAAGGGAAGGAATGAACAGGAGAAAATAATTCAGTTTAGTATTGGCTTTTGGCTTTATAGTTTGATAAAAGCAAATTCTTTTTTACTTGCTTACCTTCTACCTTTCTAGTGCAAACCTCTAGTACTAATCACAGCACTTTAATGGGTGTTGTAAATGATGTTCATTGCTTAATCTCTGAAAACATAATACTTAAGCTTTCATTTTCACATGAAGAAGAATTTGGATGATGCCATGAGTGAAACTGTGGCCTTCACAACTTTATTATATGGGCATTAATAAGCAATATTGATTTTAAACAATTGATGTACTTCCCTTATCTATATTAATAGCATAGACAAATAAAGGTGAACAGCAAACTCCATGTTTGTTCTGCCTATGGTTTGATTAATCAACTTGGATAGACCAAAGATGACTGCAGGGTAAGAAGGTGTAAATTTCTTTGATTTGAGCCATAAACCTTCTTTACCTACAGATCAAAATGTCTAAAAAACATTCTTCCTTTTCTTGTACTAGTAAAAGTGAGCATTAAGTTGATGCCTTCATTACTGTCTTCTCCATTCCTGATGGCTGCACATGCTTCATATTTTTATTGTGTTCTGTTTCCCAGTCTCTTCCTTTGGGATGGGAGTTATTTATTTATCAATAGAAAGCCAAGAAAAAAATATGGAGAAGTGACAGTAAACTCTATTTTTTCCCTTTGCCTCTTTAAGCCCATAATTAGATACTGTGCACAAATATGTGTGCAAATGGCAGAGCCATTTTTCAAAGCAAAATACTTTGAACATAGATACAAACAAACCACAGCTCCCAATTTATTATCCTGCCTCTTTGTAATTAACCTAAAGGAAAAACTAGAACAAGAACACACCACAGCTTTTACAACAGTCCACCTGGGGCTTGCCGGACTTGGTACATTATTAGGTGGCTGGTTTTCCCACAGAGTGAGATAGATGTGCTTTGAGAAAATAATTAAAGGGCTTTCATCTGTTGGGTTAATTAAAACTTCCCATTTGTTTGCCTGTTCCCATGCTTTGCTGTCTTCCTTGTACAATACCTCCATTGATCCTCTGTATCACAAATCTAGTCTAGGCAAAAATAGCTCCTCTGCCTTCCAACCTGACTATACGTTTACACCATTAAAGTCATCCCTCTGGAATAAGTGGAGACAGTTGGACAGTGCACCAGAAGACCATGATTAAATAGTTAGGGAGGGGAATTGCAGTAACCTAAGAAATAAAAATAGCCACTTCAGTTGCATGCTTATTATGTATCAAGCCCTATGCTAAAAATGACTTACACACATTATGTTATTTAATGCTTAACACAACTCCATATGGTGAAGGTACTAGTATTATAGATGAAGAAATTCAAGCCTATAGAGATTAATTATCTACACTTAGATTGCATGGCCAGTGAGTGGCAGGGACAAGATGAAAACATAGATTTTTTTTTTTTTTTGAGAAACAGTCCCGTTCTGTTGTCTGGGCTAGAGTGCAGTGGTCTCATCATAGCTCACTGCAACCTCAAACTCCTAGGTTCAAGTGATCCTCCTGCCTCAGCCTCCCCAGTAGCTGGGACTACAGGTGTGCACCACCACACCTGGCTAATTTTTCTGTATTTTATAGAGATAGGGTCTCACTTTTGCTGAGGCTGGTCTCAAACTCCTGGCCTCAAGTGATCCTTCCACCTCAGCCTCCCAAAGTGCTAGGATTACAGGCATGAGCTACTGCACCTGGCTAGAACACAGATATTTAAAAGTCCGAAGCCATGTGCTTTATGACTCTGTTGAAGATTCCTTTAATTCCTTTAATTGGCACAAAATACTGTACTTGTATTGACTGCTTACTTGGTAATGGGCACTGTTAATTTAATCCTTTAATTACTAATTTATTGAAACAGTAAATGAGGTAGGGACTGTCACCAGCCCATTTTATAGTTTTATAAACTGAGGCAAGAGAAGTTCAATAGTTTGCAATCTTCAGAAAAGGAGTATGACAGAGCTGGAATTAGATTTCAGAAAATCTTGCTCCAAAGGCTGTGCTTTTAACTGCAGCCTCTCTTTGTATCACTAAATAACTAATTTGAACCTTCCCTGTGAGAGAAAGTTGGGAAGGTAAATTTAATTTGAGGAGCCAAACTCAGTCTCGTACCAGTCCAGAGGGCTTGAAAAAGGATAACTGGGATATGCAGATGGACATGTAAGAAAGAAGACTGAGGGTGATATAGTCCAGAAGGGAGGGTTTAACGAAGGTGAGAAGGGTCCATTAGCAGAGGAGCATGGGCATCCCAGTTGCAATAACCTCACAGTTTTGCCTAGGGAGGCACAATCCTTTAATGGTGTTGAAAATTAGAAGCGACTGTTTACTCTGGGCTTCCACTTTCCTCTCCTGTCACGTGTGTTCCAGGACCTTGTAAAAGACAGTGACAGCCACCTTAGGGCCAGGTTTTCACAACTGCAAAACCATGAGTAAATCAGGCAAAGTAGGTCAACATTCCCCCTTCACATTAGCTACACAGAGCCTGATATGGGGAAGCATGGACAGATGTTGGGTAATACACAGAGGGCTTCAAAAGTGTCTAATTAAACACAAAGCCAAATACAGAAGAAGCAAGAAGAGGAACAAGTTCAGGGTTCACCTTGGTCACAGAGAAACTCAGAAGTCAAGGGCCATTTTGAGGGGATGTTAGTAATGCATATGCCCCAAAACACACTTGTCCCAAACACATTTGTCTTCAACTGTGGAATTGAGAGATGCATGTATTTAAGCTAATGGTTGATTTCAATAGTGAATATTATACTTTATATTTGTATAACATGTTAAATTTACAAATGACTTTTTCATCCATAGTATTATTTAATTTGCAGAGCAGCCTTCAAAGGCAGGCAGTACTAGATCTCCTTTGCAAAGGAGGCAATTAAGGGCCCAAGCCCTAATGCCAATACCTAACAAAGCCAAAGTTGGAATGTAGTTCTCTTAAATTCTGGTCTTAGGATACATAAGGCTGAAAGGATAATTTGGAGGGAGGGGCAACAGGAGAGCAATGAGAACCTGCTAATAGGGGAGAACATGCCACAAGTCAGGAGGCAGGTATTAAGAGAAAAATGGTGGGAAGCTAAGGACAAACACTATTTTATTTAAGGTGAGGATGGATGGAGGTTTGTGGTTATGTAGACGAAGAAGCATTCACATTTACCTGGTCATTTATCTGGTCAGATCATGGGAGGGTATATAAAAGTAGTGGCTTTTGAGATGGCTAGGATATTCTTAGGCAGAAATGGAGTGGAGAAAATTTCAAGGTGAAAGAGACAACTTGAATGAGTGTGAAGAGGCAGAAATTAAGGGCATAGATGAAGAACAATGAATTGCCCAGTGTAATTGTTGCATTGGATATGTGAAAGGGAATAGCAGAAAATAAAGCTGTAAAGGGTGGATAATATCATAGACATCTTTCAGCACCAAGCTAAATAGTCTGATCTTAATTTATTAGACTTTGGAGAGCCAATAATAGTTTATAAACATGGAATTAATACAATGCCTGTCTCATGAGTTTCTTGTGAGATTTTAATGAAATGACACAAAAGTGCTTCATAAAAATTATTTAAGAAATTAATTCTATAATTATATTTGTTTATTCATTAATTTAACAAATATTTATTGAAGGCCTATTATATATTAGGCATGGTGTAGGCACTTGACACTAATAAATAAATAAATGCATTGAAGCTCACAGTCTAGTGGGAGAAATGAACATTTAAATAAATAATTATAATTGAGTGTTCTGAGGTAAATTTACACATGATGTTATGAAAGTACAGAGGGAGGGTTTGATGAATTCTTCCTGAAAGAATCACAGGGGAGATGAGATTTGAACTAACTCTTGAATAGCCAAAGATCTAAATAAAGGAGCTAAAATTATTAAAGTTATAGAAGAAAACATTAGAGAAAATCTTTGATACATTGGGTTAGACAAAGTGTTCTCAGACAGATCACAAAAAGCACAAGCCATAAAAGAAAAAATGATAAAATAGACTATATGAAAACTAAACTGACATGTAAGAAAATGAAAAAGCAAGCCATAGACTTGGATAAATATTTGCAAGACATATAAATGAACAGAAAGCTTATATCCAAAATATTAAAAGAGCTCTTAGAATTCAATAATAACAAAATAAACAATAAAATGATGAGCCAAAGAATTTCAACAGACCCTACAAAGGAAGATATACAAATGGCCAATGAGCACAAGAAAAGATGCTCAACATCATTAGTCATTAATGCAAAATAAAATCATGAGATACCATTATTCACCTACAAGAATGGTTAAAGTTAAGAAGACTGATTATATCTAATGCTGGTGAGAATGTGGAGTGCTGGAATCCTCATGTATTTCTGGGGGGAATGCAAAATATCAAAGCCCATTTGAAAATCATATGGCCAGTGTATTATAAAATTAAGGCTATACTTACCATATAACAAAGAGATCCCATTCCTAGGTATTTACCCAAGAGAAATTAAAACATATCCACACAGAGGCTTATATATGAATGTTTGGGGTAGTATTATTTACAATATTCCAAAATTGAACACAACTCAAATGTCTAGCAATAGTTAAATGAATAAGTATACTGTAGTATAGCTATACTATAAACTTTAAGAGTGTAAGGACTGGTGGTGATCACTAAACATATGTTTACCTATAGAACTAAAACTAAATATGGCTATAAAAGAGAAAACATAGTATGCAATGGCTTTATGCTCTGACAATGCAGATACAGTACACCTAGCACAAATTAGACTAGAATGAGAAAAATAAGCTCACTGTCTTACAATTTTAAAAATTTAAGCCACTTTAAATACATTTTGTTTTAATGCTAAGAGATTAAAATAACTTTTAAAGTAAATAAAGTCCAAGATGCAATATGTCATCTTTCTCTGTAATATTTAAGTTTTCTCTGGCCTGCCTAATCTGATTCCAAACATATATTCCTGTCTAAGTCTTCTTCTCTACCCTTCATCAGGAATAGGTGAATTTTCATTGCTTACTCTAAAAAAGGTAGAGCTAAAAATTGTTATGCAGATATAAAAAGTGATTTCTTAAAAGTTGATCTTTAAAACTCTTCATTGTTTTGATTTAATTAGTTGACAACTATGAAATGATTGTTCAATGCAAGAATTCTCAATAAACAAAAAAAACTACCAGATTCATATGAGACATAATATTTAAGCCCAGATAATATTATGTTGCATATATTAAAGCATAATAGGAATATTTTAGTTTCTGATTACTACAGGACTAATCATCTTCAAGAACTAATAAAACATTGGTACAAGAAAAACAAAATCTAAACACACCATAATTACTACAGGGAAATCTTTGATGAAATATTATTATATATAATAAACGACAATTTTGAAAGCTTTCTCAAACTGTGTTTTAACCATGTTTGTCTCTATTAAGCCACTAAGTTAATTAAATAGGCAAACCAACTTGAGACAAGAAAATTGATTTTCTACATAGGACACTCTCAACAGAATAGCAGACGTAAGAAAAGGATCAATTTTTCTTCATGATGTGCAAATTAAACTGTTCAGAAAAAAATTAACAAAATCCCTGTTCCATTGTTCTTTTCTGTTCTTTTGTTCTTCAGTGACATGTTAATCAAGTAAATATGGCAGGAAGGGAAAATACATCTGAATATTCCTTGTACTTTTCACTTTCAGGAAGTCCCCTATCTCATTAGAGAAAGCCTCCAACCACTCCTTCCAGCCTCCTCCCTAATGGAGCCTGGGCATTGAGACTTAATGAGTGGATCCCAGCTCCTTTCTACCTACTGAGAAATTCTAATAGAAATCTATTTACCATGAACCAAAAAAAATGTAGCTTGTGCATTGCATTTTTTATAATACCCATTCCCTTGCCTTTCCTTTCATCACAATCTCCCAATCTCCACCCCCACCACCAGGGGCACAAGGGTCTTATTGTCATTTGCATCCCAAAAGAGTAATCAGGAGGACCCATATTTGGCCAAACTTGAGCTCTTTGGCATAGGATTTTATTGTTTTAATGACTACGTCTACATCCTCTTTTAACCTGGAATAAGTGAATGGAGAGCTCTTTGCTATGATGCTTAACTAAAAATCAAAAGAATATCCTTTTGTGAATTTTGATGCTGAGAAATGTATTTTTGGATGGAAGGTAAAAAGGGGAATTTTCCTATGCCCCTTTGCTTATTATGTACATAATGACATTAGTAAAGCTCTTTATATTCCAGAAGATATTTAATATATGTCAACAGTCATAGTATAGCATTCCCTGTAGAGCATATCATTTCTGAGATAATTTTGTACAAGCATGAGTGTATTCTTTACTTTTCTGCTGTTGAATTTGAATAACACCAGGATCTTTATAATTTGTGAAAGCAGTATCACTGTTTCACAAGGGAAGAATTTGCTAATAAATAAAGTTCAAGCAAGAGCTTTTAAATCATTTCAGAAAATATTTTTCTCACACTTTGTAATTACAAACCTGTGGATAGGGAGCAATGTTTTTTTAGGTGTAAAGATCTGAGTTGTGAAAGATTTCAAAATAAAATTGTACCTGATATTATATTACTATATATTGTAATATTTAGTCAGATGCCACACAACTATGTTTTGGTCAGTGAGGGATTGCATATACAACAGTGGTCCTGTAAGATTATAATACCATATTTTTACTGTACCTTTTCTATGTTTAGGTACAGAAATACTTAGCATTATGTTCCGATTGTCTACAGTATTCAATACAGTAACATGCTGTACTGGTTTGCAGCCTGGGAGCAATAGGCTATACCATATAGACTAGGCATGTAGTAGGCTATACCATATAGGTCTGTGTAAGTACATTCTATGATGTTTGCACTATGAAATTGCCTAACAACACATTTTTCAAAATGTATCCCCATCGTTAAGTGACACATGATTGTATATAGCCTAACTCCATGTTTTTATATTCAGAAATCCCACGGTAAAATCAGATCTGTTATGGACTGAATGTTTGTATCTCACCAAAATTTCGATATTGAAGCCCTTAACTCCCAATGTGATGGTATTTGGACATGGGGCCTTTAGGAGGTAATTACTAATAGGTTGAGATAAAGCCATGAGGGTGGGGCCCTCATGATGGGATTAGTGCCCTTATAAGAAAAGACACCAGAGAGCTTGTTTACTTTCCTTCTCTCCCTACTCCATGTGAGCACATAGTGAGAAAGCGGCCAACTGCAAGCCAGGAAGAGGGCTCTCACTAGAACCCCATCATGCTGGCACCCTATCTCAGACTTTCAGCTTCCAGAACTGTGAAAAAATAATTTTCTGTTATTTAAGCCACACAATCTATGGTATTTTGTTAGGGAAGCCCAAGCTAACTAAGACACTAACTTAAACATATTCAACTAATTTTGCTTACCATGCTTTCCCAAGGCTGTCATCTAGCCACTGCTTTGCTTGTCAAAGCAGAAATTGAATCAAGGGATTATTGGACATAAGTAAGGACAGAGAGTCATCCTGGTGTCCTTAAAGTAGGAGAAGAACACTGCTTTGTTCTTCATATGTGTTTCTCTCCACACATACAGGCATACCTCATTTTATTATGCTTCACTTTTTCACATTTTACAGATATTGCATTTTCTACAAATTAAAGCTTTGTGGCAGCGCTATATCCAGCAAGTCTATTTTTCCAACAGCATGTGCTCACTTCATATATCTGTGTCACATTTTGGTAATTCTTACAATATTTCAAACTTTTTCATTATTATTATATCTCTTATGATGATTTGTGGTCAATAACCTTTGATTTTATTATTGTAATTATTGTTGGGTGCCACGAACAGTGCCCATATAAGACAGTGAACTTAATCAATCAATGTTTGTGTGTGTTCCAATTGTTCCACCGACCAGTTGTTCCCATCTCTCTTCCATGCCTTGGGCCTCTCTATTCCCAGAGACAACAATATTGAAATTAGATCAAGTAATACCTCTACAATGGCCTCTATGTGTTCAAATGAAAGGAAGAGTTGCATGTCTCTCAGTTAAAATCAAAAGCTAGAAATGATTAAACTTAATGAAGAAGGCATCTCAAAAGCCAAGATAGGCTGAAAGCTAGGCCTCTTGCACCAGACAGCCAAGTTGTGAATGCAAAGGAAAAGCTCTTGAAAGAAACTTGCTTCAAGTGAACACATGAATGATAAGAAAGTGAAACAGCCTTGAGTGAAGAAAGTTTGAGTAGTCTATATAGAAGACCAAACCAGCCACAACATTGTCTTAAACCAAAGCCTAATCCAAAGCAAGGCCCTAACTGTTCTATTCTATTCTATTCTATTCTATTCTATTCTATTCTATTCTATTTGACTGAGAGAGGTGAGAAAGCTACAGAAGAAAAGTTGGGAGCTAGCAGAGATTGGTTCATGAGGTTTAAGGAAACAAGCCATCTTTGTAACATAAAAGTGCAAGGTGAAGGAAGAAGTATTGATGTAGAATCTAAAAGTTACCTAGAAGATCTAGGAGGTGGCTGTACTAAACAACAGATTTTCAATGTAGATGAAACAGCTTTATATGGGAAGAAGATGCTATCTAGGACTTTCATAGCTAGAGAGGAGAAGTCAATGCCTGGCTTCAAAGCTTCCAAGGACATGTTAACTCTCTTGTTAGGGGCTAATGCATCTGGTGACTTTAAGTTGAAGTCAGTGCTCATTTATCATTCCAAAAATCCTAGAGCCCTTAAGAATTATGTTAAATCTACTCTGATGTGCTCTATAAATGGAAAAACAAAGCCTAGATGATAGCATGTCTATTTACAGCATGGTTTACTGAGTATTTTAAGCCCATTTTTGAGACTCACTGCTCAGAAAAAAGATAACTTTTGAAATATTACTGCTCATTAACAATGCACCTGGTCACCCAAGACCTCTGATGAATATGTACAAGGAGATTAATGTTATTTTCATGCCTGCTTACACAATATCCATTCTGCATCCCATGGATCAGAGAATAATTTTGACTTTCAAGTCTTCTTATTTAAGAAATACATTTTATAAGGCTGTAGCTGTCATAGATAGTGATTCCTCTGATGGATCTGGGCAAAGTAAATTGAAATTTTTCTGGAAAGGATTTACCATTGTAGATTCCATTAAGAACATTGTGGTTCATGGGGGGAGGTCAAGATGTCAACGTTAACAGGAGTTTGGAAAAAAATGATTCCAACCCTCATGGATGACTTTGAGGGAGTCAAGACTTCAGTGGAGGAAGTAACTGCAGATGTGGTGGGAATAGCAGGAGAACTAGAATTAGAAGTGGAGCCTGAAGAGGTGACTGAATTGCTGCAATCTCATGATAAAATTTGAAAGGATGCAGAGTTGCTTTCTATGGATGAGCAAAGAGAGTAGTTTTATTTTTAATTTTATTTCTTTATTTTTTCCCATTTATTTTTTATTTGTATATATTCATGGGGTAAAAGTGCAATTGTGCTACATTGATATATTGCACTGTGGTGAAGTCAGGGCAAAAGTATTTTCTTGAGATGGAATCTACTCCTAGTAAACATGCTGTGAAAAGGGATTTAGAATATTGCATAAACTTAGCTGATAAGGCAGCGGCAGGCTTTGAGAGAACTGACTCCAATTTTGAAAGAAATTCTACTGGGAGTAAAATGCTATTAAACAGCATCACATGCTATGAGATATCTTTTGTGAAAGGAAGAATCAATCAGCATGGAAAACTTCATGTTTCTTATTTTAAGAAATTGCCACAGCCACCCCAAACCTTCAGCAACCACCACTCTGATTCCTCAGCAGCCATCAACATCAAGACAAGACCCTGTACCAGAAAACAGATTATGACTCACTGGAGGCTCAGATGATTGTTAGTATTTTTTAGTAATAAGGTATTTTATTTTATTTTTTAAGGTATTTTAAAATTAAGGTATGTACATTGCTTTCTAGACATAATGTTACTACATTATGCTATTTTTAGAAATACTGCTATGTCTAAAATTTTTAGATACTATGTCTATTTGCATATTGCTGTTGCATACTTAATAGACTATAGAATAGTGTAAACATAACTTTTATATGTACTGGGAAACCAAAAAATTTGTGACTGACTTTATCGTAATATTCACTTTATTGCATTGGTCTGAACCAAACCTATCTCCAAGGTGTGCCTGTATTTAGCATGTGGGTATGTTTTTTATCTCTAATGCATTCTTATTCTTTGAAATCAGCATCCATCTCTGATGAACTTACATTTAGACTCAGTGCCCTAAGCATGATGGATACTGAAATATTTTGGGTTGAAGGACATAGTGCCCTGAATTTTCAGAGTACAGTATTACAAAATGGAGGAAAGTGAGAGAGCTGTTTCGATAGAAACAAATAAGCCAGTTGTGATATCTACACTGAGCAGGGACTACCCGCACATAAGGAATTCTCAAAAGATGGAAGTAAGTGCTTCCATGGATAAATTCCAAAATCTTGAAGCTTCATTCCGTAAATAAGGAGAAGCTGGGTAAAAACAAACCAGATGAGATGGAGCCAAGCTAGGTTGTGCAGAGCATCTATGGAGCACAGAGCTTGTTGTCTGCCATGCTGCCATGCAATTTGCGACACACTGGTTCTCTATTACCCTTGCAGTGGGTTCCTGTTCTCCCTCCTATACTCTGGACAAGGACACCTGAAACAGGCCTCACTTCATTTTTGTTCAGCCACTCTTGATTTACTTTCTGGTGTAGACCTCAAAAGGTGATGGCCAGATTAGATTTCCTACATGAAATCTTTGTTATTCTTGATGAAAATAATCCAAACTGAGGGTTTCCTGCTCAAACTCTCCACCTGACTCTTCAAAGGCCACTGTACCCAGCGGAATTTGAAGTTGGCTTCTGCAGCTGCACTTTTGGATTTGTTCCATTCTCCAAATTGGTCCAGAAGGAGGTTTCTATAGCTTGGTACTTATCCTCAGCTCTTAGAATATTTTCTTAATTGCTTCTCTCCACATCCTCCCAGTACTTATGAGCTTTGTTTACATTGGGCTCAGTTGCTTGCATTTATACATCGTTGTTTATAAAGTTTTTCCCTAGTATAATGGACCTTAATTATTAAATATGGTGACTATGCCATGGGTCCGTCCATATGTTTTGTAGTGTGGCTCTCTGCATACTAATTTCATAACTATACAAAGGCTTTGTCTTCTAACCCATATCACGTATACTCTGTAATCTCTGTACACAAAGTGTGATCCACAGACTAGCAGCATTGGCCTCACCTGAGGGCTTATTAGAAATGCAGGATCTCAGGCCCTGCTCCAGACCTACTGCATCACAATCTGCAATATAACAAGATCCTCATGATGATTTATGTGCATATTACAATTTGACACACACTTGGCCAAAGAAGTGGTTTTTCAAGCTGGTTGTACATTAGTCACATGGAGAACTTTAAAATAAAGTACCAAAGTTGGGTCTCACTCCTAGAGATTCTAATTTAATTGGTTTGAGGCAGGGCCCTAATATAGGTGTTATTTTTAAGTTCCACATTTGTTAAGTTTCATGTTTACGTCATTTCACAGCTGAGACACAGTTCTCTAGAATAAGCAATATTAGGTGAAAATTGGATCCTTTTAGCTGTCCATGTTGTGTATTTTATGTTAGATGCGAAGATCCTTGAGGGCCCATTCCACATCTACTTTTTGTGCATCCTCCAAAATGTCCTTGGTACCACGTTTTGTGCATAGTTGTTGTTCAATGACATGTTCATGTTTGATGAGGTACTAAAGCAGGAGAGAGGTGACTAGCACTTGTGTCCTGGGTCGGTAAGCCATGACCTCTTTAATATTGGGAAGGCCACTGAACTTCTCAGGAACTCAATGTTTTGGTCAGTCAAATGTGAACAACTTCCTATTCTAGTAGTTATTCAGTCATTCATTCATGCAACAGATATGTATAAGCATCTATTCTGTTCCAGGTACTGTTCCAGGCACTGAGGAGATAGTGGTAAATAACCAAAAGACAGAAAAAGCCCTTGTCCTCATAGAACTTATAATGGGAGATATGAATAACAAACAAGCAAATAAACAAAAATATAAAGCAGAATAGAGGCACAGGTAGTAATAAGTCCTAAGAAGAAAAATAAAGCAAAGTGTTGGAGAGTGGTAGATTGTTAGGTGGGAGTAGGGAAAGTTTATTCAGCTGGGTGAGCAGAGGAGACCTCTCTGAGTAGGGGACAATTGAGCAGAGACTCGAATGATTATGAGGCAAGCCAGTCAAAGATCTGGGGGTGGAAAGGATCTTTCTAAGCAGAGAGCCTACAAGAATAAAGGCCCTGAGGCAGAAACAAGCTAGATATGGTCAAGGGCTAGGCAGAGGGCAAGGATGGGTGTAAGAGCATTCTTTGTAGATGTCTCTAGTCCATTACTTAAAGGATCTGGTAGATTTATTTATGTCTTGAAACTATCAAAGCTTTAGAGCATTTATGGGAAACATAATTTACCTGCAGGCAAAAATATCCAATATTTGGGGCAGCAGAAAAGCAACAGAAACCCAGAGTATTGTCATCATTGGCTCAAGTTCTCCACTTCTCAATATAGTAATATTTTACTTTGGGATTTGCAGGATTGTGATCCCAAACACATGTGAAGATATTTACTGCTCCAGGTGGCCCCTTGAGTTTAGCAATAAAAAGGTCCATTTAGGCACTCTCCTGCTTCTGTCTTCCCCTTTGATTTATCTCTGTCTCAAGAAAGCTCTATGAACTGCTCAGAAAACCAGAATCAAAAGAAAGAACCAGCCCTCTGGGCGTGGTATCCTTGGTGTTGGGGCATGGTTCTGATACTAAGCTGTGTCTCTGGGTCCAGCTAAGAAGCTGAACAGTATTAATTTTGTTGCTGTCTTGCTTCTTGAGCCACTTTTTTTCAGATATCATGGTTTTATTTCACAGTTCAGCTGCCAAAGTCCACCTAGAGTTCATAGCTATGTGTCCCAATTATTGCAAAATCTTGAAGTTAGAGTATCAGCCCTCAAAGGAACAATGCTTGATGATGAGCATTGGTGATGATGATGATGATGATGAGGAGGAGGAGGAGGAGAAGTAATGTATCCATTATGAGTCTCCTCTTTTTCATGTCAGTTGGCTCCAGCAGTACAGAATATATATTCATAATATAACAACATTGACTAACACAAAATAAACTTAATTCCATTTCATCTCTCCTCTAACTGCCTTAAATGTGTTATCAAGTTTGATTCCTCTTATGCATTAGTTACTGTCATCTTCATTACCAGGAAATTGAGTCACATAGAGATTGGAAAACTTGTCCAAAGTCATACAAGAAGCAACTGAACCATGCCTCAAACCCCAGTATTTCTAGTTCCAAAGCCTGAGCTTTGTTTCTTACCTGCCTGACATAGACCTACTTATCTTACAAAATTCAGGTCAAGAATCTACTCTCTATGAAGCATTCTCTTATCTTCCCCTCATCAGGTATAAACACTATAATAAAGATTACATTATTACCACTTTCAGTTCTTATTCTGTGTCAAACCCTGTGCTTAATGCTGTACTTATGTAACCCTTATAAAGTTAGGCTGCCTCCTGGCCAGGCAATAAAATGGTTATATTCAAAGTCCTACACTGTAAAATTAAATTGTTTTAGTCCTTACTGAATTCTCTCTAAAAACTCCAGAAGGATAATTGTATTCATAACACAGAACACTTCTTAGAATCCTTCTCTCCTCCTTCCTCATTCTTCCATGCACCCTCCCACATCTTTGCAGCCTGAAAATTGATTTTTGGTGAATTGGCCTGTTTCTAGTTAACTGTTAGAGGTGCTATGAAGGTCTTCTAAAGCAGGAGTCAGCAAATTTTCTGTAAAGGGCCACACAGTAAAGGTGTGGCCCTTTACTGTGTGGCTACAAAGCAATTCATGAGAGCTGCATCCAATCCTACTTCTAAAAATCTCTCCTCAAAACTCATACTAGGCTCAATTTTCTCCTCTGTCTCTCCTTCTTTACTTCCCTCCCTACTTCTTTCCAAATCCAGTTTTTTCTCTCTAGAGTAGCTTTGTATCCTTTCCAGTGTAAATCAATCTACCATGTTTAAAGCTCCTTTCACATTGGCAGTTCTACATAGCCAATAGGATGAAAGCTGAACCAACTGACCTCATCAGAGTCAGTCCTAGCAACAAAGGAAGCTTCTTCTTTGAAGAAAAGGAGAAAAGAAGACAATGGACATCCATATGTTTATATTTTGCCCTTGTCATATACATTTTCTTGATTTATCATCACCACAATGAGCTGGGTTTAAAATTTTGCCATTTTAAGATGAAAAATTGAGGATCAGAAAGGGTTATTTCTTTTATCTAATGGGCTAGAATAAATGAATACAGATCCAGAATTTGAATGCAGTCTGAGGGGATAAAAGTCCTTGAATTTAGCCAGACCAGTCATTGAGTGTGTTGCCTAATCCCTTTACCCTCTCTTAAAGTGCTCCAGTGTCCTCTACAGCAGGGGTCAGCAAGCTATGGCACATGGGCCAAATCCGGCCCACTATGTGTTTTTGCAGGTAAAGCTTTATTGGAATATAGTCACATTCATTCATTTACATAGGTCTATGGCTGCTTTTGCACTACAAAGACATAGTTGAGGAGTTATGACAGAAACTCTCTGGCCTGCAAAACCTTTACTGTGTGGCCCTTTACAGAAAATTTGCTGACTCCTGCTTTAGAAGACCTTCATAGCACCTCTAACAGTTAACTAGAAACAGGCCAATTCACCAAAAATCAATTTTCAGATTATTTACAGTATTTACTATACCATATTTACCAATCTATCAAAGATATATTTTCTTTAGCTACTTATATGATTTAAAGTAATTCATGTTGGATTAGATAGTTTAACAACAGCATTTGAATCTTTCTACAGAGGTTTTATTCCTTGGTTTTAATATTGTGTTCCTAGTCAATATGTCAATGGTGTTCAGTTTTCCATTGCCCTTGCTTCCTGCTAGTTAGGTGGAGGGTTCTGGGATAGAAAAAGGGACACTTGACCCTGGGGGAAGGCAGAGAATAGAGTCAGCTTAGAGCACAGCCTGGACTGCCATCAAGAGGAGTGAGCCTAGGAGAAAGAAGGAGAGAGACGAAGGACAGGGAGATAGGAGACGGTGAGGCTGGGGGAAAGTATGGCAGCCTAGAACTCTAAATTCCTAGCTCATCACAGCCTTAACTAGTCCTACCATCGAATCCAATACTAATTGCTGTCAACCTACAAATAGTTTTAAATAATTAGGTAATTTGACAAATTTTTAAAATATGGTAAACTGGTCACTCAATGAATTTATTTGTTGCCAATTGGATTCTAGCAAATCTTTTTAGTCAATAAATTCATCAAGAAATGTTTATAGAGCATCTACTATGTGCCATGTACTATTGGGATTTATCAGTAATAAAAATAAAGACCCCTGTACCCTTTTTTATTTCAAAATATTAAGGGGGTACAAATGTTTTTCTTACATGGATACCTTGTATAAGGCTTAAGTTGGGGATTTTAGTGTGCCCTTCACAAAAATAGTGTTCATTGTACCCAAAAGTAACTTTTTAGCCCTCTCACCCTCCTCCCTTCTTGGTTTCCAAAGTCCACTTATATCTCTTTGTGTCCATGTGTGCCCATCACTTACTTCCCAATTATTAAAGAGTACATGTGGTGTTTTTTTTTTCCATTCCTGAGATACTTCACTTAGGATAATTGTCTCCTGTTTGGTGATTATCATCCTGAGTCAGCTTTAGAGCTGCTCCACTCAGATCTGTAGGCAGCAGCATTTTTCAGCCTGCACCAGCTTGAGCCCAGCCCCACCCATGCCTGTGGGTGGTGGTGATTGTCTGCCTGAACTAGCTTGGGAGCTGCTCCTCTCAGATCTGGGTGGCAGTGTTTGCTGCCCCAGGTGGCTTGAGTGTAGCCACGCCCATGCCTATGGGCAGTGGTGATTGTCAGCCCACTCAGCTTGAGAGCTGCCCTGATTGGATCCTCTAGATGCAGCATTTGTTGACTGGGCACCAACTTAAGCCCAGCCCCACCCACATCAACAGGCTGCAGTGACTGTTGGACTGCTCAGGTCCCCCAGCTATAATGGGAGCAAGTGGCATTTGCCCACAGAACTCACAATAGTGTCCAGCCTCCCCAATCCCATCCCCACCTTCTGACTGGCAAGAGTGATGGGGGAGGCAGCAGCAACAGATCTGACCTGGGTAGACGCAGTGCTCTGATTCTAGGGTTTTAAAATGGAGCCAGCCTCAGCGCCCATGGTTCACATGCCAGTGGTTCACCACTGCGCCCTCTTTCCAGGGCTGTGCCTCTGCACAGTCTCCAGATAGCTCCCTATGTCAGTCCCGCAGCCTTCTGCAGTGGAGGGTCCCTCCTGCAGGTCAGATAGTCATGATCATGGGGCAGTGTGGAGCCCCATGATTCTCCCCTCTATGCCTTCCCCACGTGTGCTCTCATCTTCCCTGTGTACCTCCAAACCACAAAGCAGATTGCCTCTCTTCCTTCTCCTTCATTTTGGGTGCCTCGTGTCACGTCTCTTGATTCACAATGCTCTGTCTTAGATGATTGACCTGAAGGTGGATATCCACTCACCACCTTCAGTCCTTTCTGTGAGAGTGACATGTACAGGCTGCTTCTAGTCAGCCATCTTCCCCTGTACTCTTACAGGTTAGATTCCAGCAGGGGGAGACGGATAATAAGCAATGTATATAATAAATAAGCAAATGATACGGTACCTTAGAAGAAGACAAGTGCTGGGGGTGGGGTGGGAAATAGTCAATAGGGTAAGTGAGATTAAAAATACAAATGGAGGAATACAATTTTCAAAAGTGTGGCCAGGATAGGCCTCATTGAGAAGATATTATTTGAGCAAACCTTAATGGAGTGAGGAGAAAGGCATATAGATATTTGGAAAAGAACACTCTAGGCAGAGGGAACAATTAGTGTAAGACTTTAAGGTGAAAGCAACAAAGATGTCAATGTGCCTGAAGTAGAGAGTGAAGAGGAAATTAGTAGATGAGGGCAAAGTAGTTATGTTGGATGGATCACATAGGTACCTGTTAACCACTGGATTCCAGCTTATATACTAAGGGAAATGTGGGCCATGGAAGGTTTTAAACTGAGAAGCTACATGATGTGACTTATGTTTTTAAAAGGTTACTACTGCTGCTTTGTTGACAATAGACTCTGGGAGAAGAAGAAAGAGCAGGGATACCAGTTAGGAGGCTATTGAGGTTATCCATATGAGAGATGATGGAGACTGAGACCAGCAACTGGCAGTGGAGAGATGAGAAAGGATCAGATTTTGCTGCATGTATATTGAAGTAGAGCCAACAGGACTTCCTGGTAGATTGGATATGGGGTTTAAGTGAAAGAAAATCAGTATCCTTTTGTGTAGCAACTGGAATGATAGAGTCACCAGCCAACATGATCATGGGAAAGATTAAAAGTAAAACAGGTTAATATAGAGGTCTATGAGACAACAAAACAGAGTCATTGAGTAGGCATTGGATATATGAGTATGGAGTTAATAGAAGGTTTTGGCTAGAGATATAAATTTCATTGATTGAAATACAGCTCCTGGCATTTCTTTGTTCCTTTTACTAGACTGTAAATTCTTTGATGGCAAGACCCTGTCTCATTCATCTTTTTATGTCTAGCCCTTAACATGATGACAGGAATACAATGGATAATACTGTATTTTACTGATGTTCAGAGATGCTACATGAATGAATGAATGAATGAATGAACAGAAACATATTTTCATGAGGCCTATTTATATGCTTTGATAAAGGAACATTTTCCTCCTGTGGAAGGGGAAAAAAATCAGATTTTTCCATTTACCTTTACTGGTATTTAGGAAGCTTGCATGTTCAAGCAGCTATCATGGTAAAGGATCAAATATGACCTTTGAATTTGGCAGTGTGCTGTCTTTTCCATCATTTTAGTTGTATGAAGAGATAATAAATACATTGACAGTCCTAGTTATTCTTTTTATTCTTGCTGTAAGAGAATGACTGATACTGATCAAAGAAGAGTTGTCAATTTCTAGACAAGCTGGATGATCAGGGAAACTGAATTCTAAAGAAAAAGGACAGAAATATTCATCCATCTGAGAAAAATTCAATAGCTGACAAATTAAGCCTAGAGAAAAATAATAAATTCTAGGAAGTAGATAACTTTATTAAAACTCAATTTAAAAGTAAAAAAGATTTGTCAATATTATCCACAGTCTAAGAATTAAGTATATTTTCACAGCTTAATAATAATTTTTGAGGTTAATATCTTAAGCCTATGATTTATTAAAACTAGCAACTCTGTCCGAATAAAGGTAATACTAATATAAATATTTTATCATTTTTAATTTCCAGATCATATTTAATAAAGGGAGTGAAATAGTTACATGGAAAGAACTGAAGGGCTAGGATACCTGAGATTTATCATTTTCCTGAATATTACCCAGTTTGTTACTATAATTCCTTCAGTTGACTTGTGATAAATGAGGATGAGTTATACATTCTAAGGTCTCTGTTTCTTTAGAAGTCATAAAGCAGAACAAAACACGCACACTCATGCAGACACGCATACACTCATATACACACAAAGACCTATTAATGAAAATTCATGATCAATAGGCAATTTTATTTTAAAGAGCAGATATAACTTGATTTCAGAGTTCCAGAAAGCTTGGCTCATATTTCTTCATATGAACTTCAGGTTATATATTATTGCACAGAAAGATGCACAATACAATTGACTTAAGCTAACTTATTTTTAAAACTGTATTTCAGATATGAATGATGATAGGAAACAAAAAGATTATCCTGGTAAGAATTCCAGGCCCCAAACAAAATTTGTAGGAATGTTTGGGTTTTAGAGGTTTAGGTACACACAATTTAAAAAAAATTTTATTTATATCTGCATGCAAATGTTTATAGCAGCACAATCCACAGTTGCAAAGATGTGGAAACAACCCAAGTGCCCATCAATCCATGAATGGATTAATAAAATGTGATATATGTATATCATGGAATACTACTCAGCCATAAAAAAAATGGTGAACTACCTCTTGTATTATCCTGGATGGAGCTGGAGCCTATTCTTCTAAGTGAAGTATCACAAGAATAGAAAAACAAACATCACATGTACTCACCATTCAATTGGTACTAATCGATCAAAACTTATGTGCACATATGGAAGTAACATTCATTGGGTGTTGGGCAGGTGGGATGGGGAAGCGGGGGATGGGTAAACTCACACTAATGGGTGTGGTGCCCTGTCTAGGGGATGGGCATGCTTGTAGCCCTGACTCAGGTGGTGCAAAGGCAATTTAGGTAACCAAAGCATTTGTACCCCTGTAATATTCTGAAATTTAAAAAATGGGCGGGGCGCAGTGGCTCACGCCTGTAATCCTAGCCCTCTGGGAGGCCGAGGCGGGTGGATCGCTCGAGGTCAGGAGTTCAAGACCAGCCTGAGTGAGACCCTGTCTCTACTAAAAATAGAAATAAATTATCTGAACAATTAAAAATATATATAGAAAAAAATTAGCTGGGCATGGTGGCGCATGCCTGTAGTCCCAGCTACTCGGGAGGCTGAGGCAGAAGGATCGCTTAAGCCCAGGAGTTTGAGGTTGCTGTGAGCTAGGCTGATGCCACGGCACTCACTCTAGCCCAGGCAACAGAGCGAGACTCTGTCTCAAAAAGGATAAGACAAAATCAATACATACCTCTCATTATCTTTTATTGTCAAATATCAGAGCATCAAAGATAACACTATGAGACTAGAAAATGAGCTGTATGAGATCAGGGCAGGGACTTTTGGATTTTTGTCTTTTATATTAACTAATATATCCAAAGAACCCAGAAAAATACCTGGAATGTGGTAGATATTCAGTAAATATTTGTCAAATGAATGAATCGCTCAATCTAAAGCAAAAACTCCTTATAAATTCAATGAAAATTGAAGAATAAATGACTGTAGTTGAATTCTTCAGAATACTAAGTTTAGGCAGATTATTTAGATAAAAATGGATAAATTGGTAGAAGTTTAAAATAAGGAAATTATTATCAATTATAATATTTCTTTGCAAACACCTTTAATTCTGTTATGCCTCTCTTTTTTTAATGTATTAAACTGGAACAACCTAAAATTGGCATTTTCATGTGTTTTTTTAGTGAATGCTGAATAAATATTGTGTAATGAATAAATTATTAATATAATAAAAAATTAAAAATTAAAAATTTTATCTTATTTTCTGAATAGGTAATACATTTATGCCAATGCCAGCATAAGGTATTTTGAAAAGTCTTCCCTGACCACATATTTTATAGGCCCAGTTCCTAAGTCTGTATCTCTCTCAACAGGTAAACCTTTTATATATTTTTCAGGAACACATTACAGTTACAAAGTTAACTTATAAAAGGATTAAAACTTATATGATATTGAAATTTCCTACGCCAGAACATGGAATGCCTTTTCATTTGTTCACAACATCTTTTGTGTTCTTATATATTTCCTGTTAACTTTATTCATAAATATTTTATTCTTTTTCTGTTGCTATTGTAAACAAGTTATTTTATTATATTTTATATGAATAAAAGTTATTAATTTCTATATATTAATTTGTATTTTACTACTTTACTGAATTCTCTTAATATTTGTAGATTTTTCAGTTGGTTCTCTTGAATTTTCTGGATAGACTGTCATATCATTCACAAGTAGTTATAATATTGTCATATCCTTTCTAATTTTTATACCTTTAATTAAGTTATTTTTGCCTAATTGCCTTAATGTACAGCTTGAATACAATGTTGCATGGTAATGGTAAGGTGGACATCTCTGTCTTGTTCCTAATACTAGTTGCAATCCTACGAGTATTTCCCCATTAAACATAGTATTGGCTTTTCCATGTGTATACCCCAAATTAATATTACTGAATATTTTGATCAAGAATTTAGGTTGAATTTTATAAATATTAAATATCAGGAGATGATAATATGATTTTTGTATTAGATTCCAGGCCCAGATAGGTTCATAGAGGACTTCTAGTATAACTTGAAAGAGCAGATGATTCTAATCCATTTTGTCTGTTCCAGGACCTAGTGTGTGAAGAAAAATTTCTAAATTATAAAGCAAACATAATAATGGTATGAAAAGTCCGATAAAAGATCACACACACACACACACACACACACACACGCACGCCAACTGCAGAAGAGTCTCATTTAGGAAAGTGGATGCAAAAGTGCTATGTATAATAGCAACAATTCAGCAAGGCATCAAAAAAAATTTAATAAGTTATGACCAAGCAGGATTTATTCAAGAATACAATGACAATTTACTATAAGAAAATCCATTATTAAAATACTTCATTTTTTTATTTCAAAAAATAGGGGATACAAGTGTTTTACATTACAGGGATGAGTTGTATCGTGCTGAAGTCAGGGCTTTCAGTGTACCAGAATAGGTACATTGTACCCAATAGGTAGATTTATCCCTCACTCCCCTCCCAACTCCCCCCCCCCCGTTAGTTTTCAATGTCCATTAGTAGAGACTATTATCCTAAAATACTTTATATTAATTTATCTAAGGAGAAAAATCATATGGTGATATGCTTAAAAAGGTAGCCTTTGAAGAAATGTCTTTATTTCTTCTAAGGAAATGATCTACTTAAGATTTTTAAAAATCTCTTCTGGGATCAGTTTCATTAAATTATATTTTTCTATAAAACTGTCCATTTCATCCAGGTTTTCAAATATATATGTATAAGTTAAACAAAGTAGTCTTTTATGAGTCTTTCAATTTTTTCTTCTGTGTAATTTCCCATTATCGTTTCTTATATTATATAGTTATATTTTCTCTTTCTTTCTTGATTAGTCTAGCTAGCAGTTAATTTTATTTCTCAAGCTAGTGTTTCATTGTATTTTCCAACTGATATCTTTTTTTCTAACTCATTAATTCCTGCTTTTATCTTTGCAAATTCCTCATTCTGCTTTCCTATAGTCCATTTTGTTGTTTATTGATAAAAATATTAAACATAAATCTTATTCTGAGTACTGCTCCAGATGTCTTATAAATTGTGATATAAATTGTTTTATTAATTATTATAGACACTGTAATTTCACTTTATATTTCCTCTTTAATTAAAGGATTAAGAGAAATTCATGCTTTTCCAAGACAGCAAGAACTTTTTATTTCCTTGGGTTATTTATTCTTGTTTAGTTTTAGGTTTGTTATATTATCATCAGAAAATGTCTGCTGTTTGATTTTCAGTCTTTGAAATTTATTGAAATTGTCTTTGCAGTCTACTAAATGGATGATTTTTGTGAATATTCTATGGGTATTTGTAAAGAGGGCACATTCTTTATTTACAGAGTTAAAAAATACCAGACAGATCTTCCTCAATTATGTTATTTAGATATTCCATTTGCTCTCACTTTGAGTCTCAGCTTACTGGACATTTCCTCAGACATCTTCTCAAACCTTGCATATTTCAAGGCCAGGTGGGCTTCTTTGCTCTGCTTCTCTAGCACCTGTACTTCCTACTATTTTAACAATTCTTTCATTGTATTATAATTGCTTATTCAAGGTCCTTGATAACAGAGGCCATGTTTTATATACTGTTGGATCCTCAGGACCTGACAGCTCTTGGAACATAGAAAAACCTTGGAATCATTTCTTCAATTCCTTTCCTTCTAGAAAAAAAGGCTGGAGAGGGAGGGAGAGAGGGGGAGAGAGAAAGAGACAGAGAGAGAGAGAGAGAGACTGGGAAGAAAATATTAAGGATAGATTGCAGGTGTCCGATGAGTGGGAAATCTCCCAAACAAGTCCTATGATTCCCAGCCAGACACTGGCAGCCTACCATGTTGGTACTCAGATGTGGGTCAGTGGCATACCGTCAGCCCAAATGCAACAGAAAAAATAGCAAAGTAGTCAGTGTACATCACCAGCATTTCCTAATTCTGTACCCTGCCTCTAATGACACCACTAATCTTGTATTACTACTCTAGTTTCAATGTTGAGAACTCCTTCAGTCCTTTTTTCCCCTTTTGCAATGAAAATTCCACTCATTTAGGCCAGTCTTGGTTGAGTATTGGTTTTATTAAAGTGACTTGCAATGAGTTGTGACTGACTCTATCAACTTAATTTTTCAGGACATATGTTCATCCCCAAATGGGGGTCTGCTAATCTAAATAGCTCTTCTGAATAGCCCCTCCACCTTCATGCCTAATGATGCTTTGGAAGTGCATGGAATCAGCATAGTTTATAGCAAGCAGCCATATATAATCTTGCTCCTTCCCTTTCCTTTCCTCACCTGAAAAATGAGAAAATTCCATTAGCTGACCTAGAAAATTCCATTAACTTCAGTTCTGAAGTTCTATGATTACTATTCTAATATCTAGTTTTTGCAAATTATTCTAAATAACTCCAATCACCACTGGAGAATTAGTGAGGACAAACAAGGTGAATATTGACCTCATAATAAATCCTCAAATGGTAGGGGGTTGGGAGGGGGGAATATATAGTCAGTCTTTGACCATCCACAGCACTGAGGCATGGTACAAATCATTTTAACAGTGAATAACACAAAAATATGTTATCAATGATCAATGACAAACAAAAGAATGAGGAAGGGCTTAAGAGATCATCTGGTCCAAACTCTCTCCATAGGCATGAATCCTCTGGAAAGAGGTATTGTAGGATACATTCTGGTTAATCAAATATTGATTGTTAGATCCAAGACACTAGGAAAACTAATGCTGAAAGAATTAGAGTACAATAAAATATTCCAAGTGGTAAAACTAGAATGAATATGTGATGTCACAAGGGTTAAACCAAGAATCTAGTTCCAGTCCTGGCTTTGCTCTAGTTCTTTGACACTCGGATAATTTCTCAAATTCTCTGACCTCAGTATCTGCCCAATAATAGTATATAGAGATAAAATGAGTTATATATTAAAATTTTTGAAAGATCAATGTACCCTACATAACATACATAATACCAATTGTTCATGGTGACAAGGTGCTTCATAATGTTGGAGAAAATTGGACAAAATTACACAAACTTAGCATTTGCATAATGTTACTCATTAACGAAATGCCTTAAATATTACCACTGTGAGTCATAATATTGCATAAAGCACAACAAAAGTTTATGGCAAAGATCAGATTCAATTATCAATTATAAAAGCATAAATGAATTTTTAAATGGCATTTGAGAGAATATATAGTTGATACCCAGTTTATCTAAAATTCCACAGGAATAATTTGGCTTGGTTTTTTTGAAAATTAAAGTTTGGGATTTAAAGGTAAAACTTAGCCATTTCAGGCCAAACGGTAATTTTAAAACAAGAATCATAGGAGGAAAATTAACCCTTCTCTGATGGCATTGATTTCAAGATACAGCAGTTTGCCCAAATTTCTTAAGTGTTTCTATCCAAGAAAAAATCACATGGAGACTGACTCCCACATTTAATTTTAATGAAGATCTTAAATTGGAAGAAACTATTAATTAATCTAACTAATTTGCAGTACTTGAGGCATCAACTCTAATGGTAGGATAGAAGCATAAAAGGTTGATTCTACCATGATGATGAGAATTAACATATTTGAGCACTTGTTATTTCATGTGTATCTCAATACTAACAGCAAACCTATAAGGTGAGCTCCACTATTATCCCCATTATTATTCAGCTGAGAAATCTGAAGGACAGAGTCATAAGGTATCTTGTCCAAACTGTACAGCCAGGAAGAGGCAAGGCAGGATTTAGACCCTCAAAGTCCAACACTGGTACTTATTGGTTTTACCACCACCTCAGCGCAGCACTGATAGAGTGCATGGCTATCATTCATTTTCTTGTCTTTCTTTACCTCTATAAAATAGATTACTGAAGGGCAGGAACAAATTGTTAATCATTTTTGTATAGTTCTCAGAATCTCACATGCTGAGAACAGTCTATAAAGATTTGTTGACTGCCTGATGAAAATATGCAATTCATTTTGGGACCCGATATCTGTGTATAAAACAGCAAAAAGAAATTGAGGGCTGGGTGCGGTGGCTCACGCCTATAATCCTAGCACTCTGGGAGGCCGAGGTGGGAGGATCGCTCGAGGTCAGGAGTTCGAGACCAGCCTGAGCAAGAGCAAGACCCCGTCTCTACTAAAAATAGAAAGAAATTAGCTGGACAACTAAAAATATATAGAAAAAAATTAGCTGGGCATGGTGGCACATGCCTGTAGTCCCAGCTACTCGGGAGGCTGAGGCAGAAGGATTGCTTGAGCCCGGGAGTTTGAGGTTGCTGTGAGCTAGGCTGATGGCACAGCTCTCTAGCCTGGGCAACAGAGTGAGACTCTGTCTCAAAAATAAAAAAAAATAGAAATTGAGATGAGGATTTATTTATTTAAGTGATTCCATCATAACCCTTATAATGGTATGTTTTGAAGTATGAATTACCCAGTTTTACTTTTTATGTGGATAAAAATGTAGAGAAAATTTATTGATTCAGACTATATTAGGTAGTGGTTAGCTTAAATTATATGATTAGAGCAAGAGTTCATAAAAATTTTTTCTATAAAGGGCTAGATAGTAAATATTTTAGGCTTTCTGGGCTATAAGTTCTCTGTTGCAACTATTCAATTCTACCATTGTAAATAGAGACTAGAGAGCCATAAAGAATGTATAAATGCATGGATATAGCTGTGTTCTGATTAAACTGTATTTACAATAAGGGGCAGGACAGATTTAACCAATGGGTAGTAGTTTGCCAACCTGTGGACATGAGCATAGGTTAATTGATTTTAAGTAGCTATCTTTTAGATGTTCAAGCAAGGAGCCTACTTGAATGAATAGATTAAAAGTGAATATTGAATGATTCTTTTTCTGTTATACTGATTAATTATCCTCCCAGATACTATGGTTACTATTTTTTAACTAAACTTTCCTCTTTAAAAAGTATAAAAATAGAAGATAGGGGGCTAAGATGGCAGACTAGAAGCAGCCTGTATATGCCACTCTCACAGAGAGGATTGAAGGTGGTGAGTGGATATCTACCTTCAGATTTATCACCTAAGAGAGAGCATGGTGAATCAAAAGAGAAGTGACAGGAGGCACCCAAAGTGAAGGAGTAGGAAGTGAGGTGACCTGCTCTGCAGTTTTGGAGGTAAACAGAAAAGACAAGCACACATGTAAGGAAGGCCCAAAGTAGAGAATCCTAGGGTTCCACACTCTCCCCATGATCATTGCTATCTGACTTGGGCGAGGGACCTTGCATGGCAGAAGGCCACAGGATGGACATAAAGAGCTACCTGGAGACTGTGCAGAGGCACTAATAAAGACAGAAGGCACAGCAGTGACCCACTGGCTCATGAAATGTGGGTGCTGCAGCTGGCACCATTTTAAAACCCTAGACCCAGAGTGCTGCCTCTACCCAGGGGTTAGATCCATTGCTGCTGCTTCCCTATTACCCCTGCCAGTCTGGGGTTGGGGAGGGAACGAGGAGGCCAGGCACTCTTGTGAGTCTCATGGGCAGGACCCCTGTGCCCCCACAGCTGCTAGAGGAGCTGGGTGGACCAACAATTGCTGTTGCCTATTGATTTAGGTGGGGCTGCACTCAATATCACTCCCAGCCAACAAACACAGCCACTCAAGGATGTGAACTAGGCAGCTCTCAAGCCAGCTTTCAGGCTGACAATTGCTGCTGCTGATAGCACTAGGTGGGACAGTCACTCACTCTGGAACATGGGGACTGCCAGTGAGACCATAGGGGAATGGTGAGGCATGAGACACAGGAGAACAGCAGTGTTAAATGCTCACAGTACCTCCACCCATCTCGGCTGGGTCAGTCCTCCAGAGTAGGACACAAGTGTGCCATTCAGGGACCTCTCCTTCTTTGCACTAAGTAGGAATATTCTAAGCTGAGGAGAACAGGTGCACTACAAACTTACCGGTTTTGAGCTGAGAAAAGAGATTTCAGATGAGAAAGAACCAGAATAAGGCCTCTGGCAACATGAAAAAATAAGCCGTTTTGACACCCCAAAGGATCCCAATAGGTCTTCAGCAATGAACCCCAACTTACAGGAAATTGTCAAAATGTCAGAGATGGAATTTAGAATATGGATGGCAAATAAGATGAATGGGATTGAAGAGAAATTTGAAAATTAACACAAAGGAGCTAAAAAAATGTTTCAGGACATGAATGAAAAAAATGAAAACAATCACTAAAGCAATCGACATCACAAGAAAACATATAACAGAACTTAAAGAAATGAAAGAATCATTCAGGGAATTTCAAAATACAGTAGAAAGCCTCAAAACAGGCTAGACCAAGCAGAAGAAAGAATTTCAGAGCTTGACGACAAGGCTTTGGAACCAATTTAGTCAGTCAAAGATGTAGAAAAAAGAATAAAGAAGAATGAACAATCACTCAGAGAAGTATGGGACACTCACAACCTCCCAAGCCTTTATTACAAGCAATGAGATTGAAGCACTAATAATAATAATAATAAAACCTCTCCCAACAGAAAAAAGACCCAGATCAGAAGGATTCACAGCCAAATTATACCAGTCCTCCAAATAAAAACTGGTACCTATCTTACAGAAATTATTCCATAACATCAGGAAGAATGGTATCTTTCCTAACTCATTCTATGGAGCCAGTATCACCTTGATACCAAAGCCAGGAAAGGATACAACAAAAAAAGAAAACTGCAGACCATTATCCCTTATAAGCATAGATGCAAAAATCCTCAGCAAAATACTTGCAAACCAAAATCAACACCACATCAAAAATATAATTCGCCATGATCAAATGGGCACCTGCACTCAAATGTTTATTGCAGCACAACTCACAATTGCTAAGATGTGGAATCAACCTAAGTGTCCATTAATTCATGAGTGGATTTAAAAAGTGTGATATATATGTACACACAGAGACACACACACCATAGAGTACTACTCAGCTATAGAAAGGAATAAAATAATGTCTTTTGCAGCGACTTGGATGGAATTGGAGACCATTATTCTAAGTGAAGTATCTCAGGAATGGGAAAAAAAAAACACCACATGTACTCTCTAATAATTGGGAGCTAAGTGATGAGCACACATGAACACAAAGAGATATAAATGACATTGGAAACCAAGAAGGGGTGGGCGGGAGAGGGTGAGGGGTAAAAACTTACCTATTGGGTACAGTAAACACTATTCTGGTGACAGGCACACTAAACCCCTGACTTAAGCCTTATATAAGATATCTATGTAACAAAAACATTTGTACCCCCTTAATATTTTGAAATCATAAAAATCAATAAAAAGTACCAAAATAAAACATCAAATCTTACCAAATTCTGGATTTATGAAGCCTAAAGTAAGCAACTTATCTCTCTCCCTCTCTCCCTCTCTCCTTCCTTTCTCTCTCTCTCTCTCTCTCTCTCTCCCCGCCCCCCTTCCCCCAATACCTAAAGATACCACCATATATTAGTTAACTATTGCTGCATAACAAATTAGCCCCAGAATTTAGTGGTTTAAAAAACATTTTTATCTCACAGTTTCTGTGAGTCCAGGCACAATTCAGCTGGGACCTCTGTTTCAGGATCTCTTACAAGGCTGAAATCAAGGTATTAGCTGGGACTGCAGTCTCACATGAAGGCTCAACTAGATAAGGATCCACATTCAAAGCTCACTCATGTGGTTGTTGGCAGGATTCAGTTTCTCCTGGGCTTTTGGACTGAGGCCCAAATTCCTCATTGACTGTTGGCTGAATGCCACTCTCAGTTCCTTGCCATGTAGCCCTTTCTACTAAGGCAAGCACATGAGAAGAACCAGCAAGAGAATGCCAGCAAGAAAGAAAGTGCAAGCAAGAAGAAAGTCAGTCTTTCATAATCATGAAGTAACAGGCCATAAATTTTGCCATGTTGTATTTGTTGGAAGCAAGTCACTAGCCCAGCCCATAGTCAAGGGGAGCAGATTATCCAAGGACATGAATACTAGGAGGCAGGAATCTTTGGGTCCCATTTTAGAAGGCTGCTTTCCACACACTATTAAAACTAATTCTGCATTGTTTTTTTAGTGTAATGTTAAAATTTTTAACTGATGTCCTATCAACAGGAGCAATCGGTACTTTCATAATATCTACAGCCTTATAGACTCAAAATATAACCATGACTCAGTCTTCCTAAGGAGCTTCATACTTAGCATGGGACAGATTACTTATACAATATTTCTGCAAATAAGGTGCTCTCATTATTTCCCTGACCCCATGGAAATGCTGAATAATTCTTGCATAGTATTAGATAGGAAATAATATCAATGGTTTCTGTTAGAGTTGTACAATTCTAATTTCAGAAATTTAACTAGCTGTGCAGAGCAAAAAGGGAAGTGATGAGTATTACATTATATGAGTAATATAGATCTCAAATTGATTTGGTACTTCCTTCTTCAGACTGGTTTTTGAACCAAGACAATACTCCATTCTTATTGGTGATGCAAACCAGCCAGACGTAGTGCTTTTGTCAACAAGAAAAGAATTTTCAGGAGTATGTGTGGTTTCTTTGCCATCCTGGTTCTAAATGGCACATGATGTGGCAGGCATCATTTTTGTGTCAGGCTTTCCTGATCTAACTTGAGGTTTGGGTTGTATGTTTCAGTAAACTGCAGACCCTATAACAAATATTTGGGTGCCGATATTTATTTGAGAGGCGGTCACAAGAAGGACAAGAGAGAATGTGGAGTGTAAACAGGGACAGAAGAAAGACCAAACATAAGTGTATTGTTTAAATTGGTTGCCATGGAGGACAACTAGTGTTCAATCCTGCTGAGCATCCTCTAAAAACTGTGTATAATTCTCTTCAGATTTGCCCCACCAAGTAACAAGAAATCTGGGGTCTTTATCCACCAACTCCTTGTCTTCCATGGCTGAAGGCTGCCCCTCACAACTCTTAGGCTTCCTCACATGCATATTGAGAAAGTTACTAAAGTGCCAGAGAAATCTCTTAGACAGAAAAACAGATTCAGGGGCTTGAGATGAGCTGTTGACAGTTTATGTGAGAATTGCCCATTGAATCTGCAGGTAAACTCAGTGTATCTGCTACACACATAGTATTACACATGTAATTGTTTTTTCATCAATACCATTTGTTTCTAAGCAAGGAATTCACCATTTTAGTCCAATCTTGCCTGGCACATAGAGGTGCTCAATGAATACACACTATCAGATGACATTGAAAGTGGTAAAAAGGCAGAGTAGAGGCCCTGAAGGCTGCTGCTGGGACTTACAGCTCTTATTACCCTGAAATTGGGACCCCATACTTCTCTATTGACTTGGTTTCCTCTCTCATCACTTTTTCATTCCCTTGAGTCACAGAATCTTAGAAGAACCCTTAGGAATGATCAGTACAACCCTTTTATATCCCCAAGGAGGAACCTGAGGCCCAGAAAGGTGAAATGATGTGGCTAAGTTTGCAGTCTGCCAGTGTCAAAGCCAAGACTCACATCCCTGGCATTTTCTCACTGCTATGTGCATCACATCCCTGCTGCCTCCTTTTAGTTTATACAGTCCTACAGGATTGATTTCCACCAAGTAATTGAGATTGATCTAAACTCTCTGAAGCAGACATATGCAACTGATATAGCAGAAACTGATGTGCTCAATGAGCCCAACCAAAATCTTTTCGCACTCACAATTTATCTTTTAAGCATTCTGTGCACTTCCATATTGAAAAATAATAATGCTGCCTGATGACATGGCCTTTTTTATTTCTTCGAAGAGCTCACACATCTATTTTTGTCATTTTATTCAAGAGGCTGTAGGATTTCTTTTTAATTACTAACAGACTCCTGCAGGCTAGTATGTATTGTAAATAAGTATCTAATTATTAGTGGGTGATTTGTGATTCTGGTTTTTGTGGTAAGGAGAAAGACATGGTAATTGACTTGCATCAAAATGCTGCTCAGCAACAGGAAATGGACACAGTAGAGACATGGTCTTTGATAATTTACACTTACAAAAAGTGAGATCAACAGCCCAGCCAGAGTCTTTTGTACCACATTAATTCCCTACTTCTGATTGACCTGTAGCTCCTTTTCTTGTTTTCTCCTCCCTACATGGAACCTGGAGCATGATGGGGGCCTGAAATTTTTCTATTTCAGTTTCACTTTGGATGATATGAAACAGTAGGTAGCTGATTAGTTTCGAGAGATTTAGGTTAGAACACACTAGGCTTGAGTGCCCAGAATCCCATGCCAAGAAGGGAAGGTTTCTGTCAAGTTGGCTCCCATGGAGACATCCTCATGGACCTGTGGCCTACACTGCAAGCTCATGTTAAAGTACAGAGCTGGTGCAAAATCAGGCCACAGGCCAAAGGATGAGTGGGAAACCTTCTCAGCTACCACTGACTCTGCCATTCAATTAAAATTAATATTTCATGCCATACTCTCATCTGTGAAATATTCTTCAGCCCTCTACCAAAAGAATACCTGTTTTCATCCCCAGGATGTAGTATCTCAGTGGTCAAAGGGTTCAGATGCATTATGGGAAAGCTTAGCACCAGAAGAAGCTTCTTTGTAACCTGGAGTTATTACAAGATTCTACATGTTTGGGGGAAATGGCTTCTCCATCACAGCAGGTTGAACTGGGCTTAAGACTACCTCTATTTTGTAGCCCAGGTTCATCCACTCCCTACATATCTTGCCTACTGGTTATCTCAGAAGTCAGCTTGCGTTAGGAATATATTGTCTGTGATTGCTACAGAATGACAGTGTCTGTACATACTCACTCAACACAGGCCCACACACTCACTCTGATAAGGTTCTGAATTTCAGAAATGATCAGGGATGAAAGATTTGGCCAGTGCCACCTTCCTGATATGGCTTCCTCATTCCACTCTAGGGGGCATAGCCAACTTGGAAATCATAAGCCAACAAGCCCAGTCCAGGGGGTGGAGACCCCTGAGCCCTTTCCATGCTCTTCCACCCATCACTATAAACCCTACCCACCATTCCAAGGCCTTTCACTCAGCCTAATCCAAAGAACAAGACTGGAGTGTTGTTATTAAACTTCCTTTTTCTCCTTCCTTACTCACAAATAAAAAATTTGAACCTGGGGTGGGGGTGGGGAGTTAATAAAGAAATGGAAACAGCATACAAGGAGGTGAATCACTAATTGCTGACTGCGAGAGCAAATGAAGAAGATTGTAGTTATCTGCTATCTTTGAACATTTATATTCATAGTATCTCCATGGCTGCAGGTGTGCAGTGCTGCTGTTTCTTACTTGCCCATCCCACTGCATGTACTTTCTCACCTCCCTTCCATATAAGATGTTGTCATTGGGTGAAACCACAGTCTGTGAGTAATTCTCCTGACTCACACCCCCAGAGAGGGAGGTTTCCACAGGGGTCAGTGAGCTAGACAAGCACAAAGTGTGGAGACAAGCCAGATCAAATATGAATCACAGCTCAACCATTCTTTTGCTGTCTGATCTTGGTAAAATTAAGAAAACTTAGTTTTCTTATCCTTATAATGGAAATAACTCATACAGTTGTGCTGTTGCAAGCTTTTTGTTGATGGTGGTGGTTTTGTTCTGTTTTGTTTTTGTAACAGCGTATCTCAGCCCCCGTGATATATGGGACTGCTCACTACAATGAGGTTATGTGAACTTAGGTTGTGTGAATTTAAAATAGGGCAATATAAAAATACTAATAAAGTCTTAATGCATGCATAGAACATGAAATACAACCGATTCTACTTTACATTTATTCCTCTGGGGAAAACTGCCTTGAATTATGCAAGTTTTGAATTATGCAATGTCTTCAGCAGCTCATCCCTTGCAAACCAATGTGACTGAGCATCTACAATCTGCCAAATGAGTGTTAAGATTTACATAAAGTCTTTTATTCAATACTTCAATGACCCCTTAGGGCCGGAATCCTTGGGCTCCTACCTCAATATGAAAAAACTAAGATTCTAAAAGGTTAATTTCCCCAAATTCATTGGTCATTCAGCTAGGCTTCAAATCCAAGTTTGCCTGGCTTCAAGGGTATTCATTTGTTCATTTTCTCCCTTTATTACCCATCTTAATGATATCCCTGGTTTCTCTCTCTCTTTCTCTATTGTGCTCACTCTCTCTCTCTCTCTCTTTCCCTCCCTCCCTCTCCCTCTAACACAAACACACACACACACACATGCATGCATACACTGACTACACAAACATCTCTTAAGTGGAGCATCATCTCCAAAAACCCATGGTTGTCTTTCCAATATTAGGATTGTCTCTTTTCTTCATTGGGGTCATTTTTCCATTAGTGGGCAATCTGCTCCGGACCCCCACTCTTTCCTCATCCCTGTCCTCATTAGAGAAGAAATATACATCAGTTGTTTTGTCACTGAAGGCATAGTCACAGGAAGTAGACTATGGCAGGAATCAGTATTCCTGTCCATCAGCTGAAAATGTAATGAAATGTGGCAGATACAAGCACAGAAAAGAAGATACACTCTAGTCCTGCTTCCTCCTCTTCCTCTAGATGCCACCCCCTCCCATCTTGAATCCCTCAGATGCCTACATTTGCAGGAGGCTGAGACTTGAGGGTGCCTTTCTGCATATGTCCCTATGGTGCCTCTAACAATGCATATCACCAGTTCCTTGTGTATTCTGGGGCTGGCAGTTCTACTCTTCTCATACCTCCCCACCCACAAAACTCACATGGATAATGAGCTTTGGCAAGCTACTTTGAACAGTTTTTTGACCACTATAATGTACAGAACCTTATTCATTTTTAGAAATAATATCAGCTAATTAGGCCTGTGCACCACCGAAGACCCAACAAACTAATTGGTCTTCAAAGGTTGATCAGGTTCATTTGTAACTGGTTGGTTCCTACAGATACCAGGCTTGGAGGCACTGCCACCCAATGGCTATTTCTGTAAACAGCACCTTCACAAGAGTTGTGTTCACTCAACTACTCTGCCCAGATCCCAACAAGAATATCAGACATGAAAAGAAAATGGGGTGGGGTGGTGACACTGGGATAAGCTGGGATGAGGTAGTCAGTGCTGCCACAATCCGTCTCTGCCAAAGAAATCTGATTTTCCCATCATTAAAGAGCAGGTGCAAGCTCTTTAATTGGGCAATAAAAATGGCAACTTGGCAGTGAAACTATAAATGTGAGATTGTACAAAACCATGAATCTTTGGCACCAGGATTATTTTGGGTGTCTATATTGTTTTTATCATGATACAGTGACTGAGTGTAGGTAAGAGACAAAATAGAAAAGAAAAGACAGAATTCTTGTTTCCACCTTTATTTACTACTAGCTGTATAAGATTTAGACATGCATTTAATAAACTTATTTCCCCCCAAAAAATGCAGATGGAGAGGGTAGTGATATTCTTCATAAAACTCAATAAAAGACAAGTTGATTGGAGCTACCAAAGCCTTCTATTTCAAGTAATGGAAGCATATCTCAGACTATGTCCAACAGGTATCCCTCATTTCAACAACTGCATTAATCAAGGTTAATTAAAAATTTTTCACTTCTAAATTAGATAAAATGAAACTGTACTATATAGAGGAGAAAAGCTTCTATTCTGCTTTAGCAGGCATAGTTTAAGAATAATTAAACACTGACTCAAGCAGGTGGGTGTAAGAGATCATTCCATTTGAAGAAAGAAAAATATATAAATATTTTGAGATTACCCTGTGAATTCCATTTTGTCTCTTTTCTATTAGAAAACAATACTTGATCATAGTCATTTGTGATTTTTCTCTACAATAGTGAACTTCTGTCTGCACATGTTCATTAGGAATCCTCCTCAACTGGCTGCTGGAGGTATGTCACAGCTCTCTGGGTTCAGCCTAGGGGCTAGGAATGTGAATATACTTTAGTTGGCACATTGTCACATGAGAGTGCCTTGCCCATGAGGAATGGAGAAGGCATCCAAGCTTTAAGAACATTCAGATAATCCTTGTACAATGATGACTCATTCTTCTGTCCTGGGGACAAACATCAGGTAGAAAATTGCCCAACCCATGAACAACTGACTTCATGACACAGGAAACAGTATAGCACCTAAACATAGACAAAACAAATTGTGGGGCTAACCAAATTCATGACTTAATTTTCCATTTTGAAACTAGGATATAATGAATTAAACAATCAACTCAAGAAAAGTTGCCAAAGTTTTTTTAAAAAAATGCCAAGACACTATTATAAAGTACATTGAGGGAAATAGCTCTAAGGAATGTCAACATGATGCTAAAACAACCGTGCAATTAACCAAATTTCCCAGTCTAACCTGTTTAAACAACAGATAAATGCTTATCTAGCACCACAAAAACCTAAACCACTTGACTTGCTCTACTTTTCCACCAAATATGTTTGTAAATTACAAAAGTTGTAAAGTCACAAAAATAATAAGCACTTTCCTTTCCCTTACTGAAAACAAATTCAGAGTAATCTGGATATCAACAGCTATCATCTCTAAAAGACATCCTTTTAGTTTTTGTTTTTTGGTATCTGAACCTTCATATAAAGCAGTGACTATGAAAGGACTTGAAAGTTATATGCCATTTGGATAATTTGACAATTAACAGAAACTTATGAGGCACTTAATATATGCACAAAGACTTGTTCTCAGTGGCATAGATACAAAAGATATCACTGGGTCTTTATCCCCCCAAGTATCCTATACTTTAGTTGGGTGGATAACGCATGTACGCATGAAGTGAACACTAAACTAGATGATTCTAAGTGCATTACAAATTCTGAGACCACTGTGGGCTAGAATAGACAGAGAAAGTATCACCTTGGAGATGGAATTTGGACTACTTCTAGAAGAATTATCTGGAAATGAATAGGTAAAGAAAATGTGGAAACAATTTCTATGCTGGGAGAAGAGCGTAGACCAGGGTTTCTTGACCTTATGACACTATTAACATTGGGGGCTGGATAACTGTTTGTCATGGAGGGCTGTCATTTGCATTGTTAGGTATTTGGCAGCATCCCTGGCTTCTACCTATTAGAAACCAGTAGTAATTCTCCACTTCCCAGATGAGACAACCAAAAACATCTTCAGACATTGCCAAATATCCTTGGGAGCAACATCATCACTGGTTAAGAACCACTGGACTAGGGCCGGGCATCGTGGCTCACGCCTGTAATCCTAGCACTCTGGGAGGCTGAGGCAGGAGGATTGTTTGAGCTCAGAAGTTCAAGACCAGCCTGAGCAAGAGCAAGACCCTCGTCTCTACTAAAAAAACAGAAAGAAATTATATGGACAACTAAAAATATATATAGAAAAAATTAGCCAGGCATGGTGGCGCATGCCTGTAGTCCCAGCTACTCGGGAGGCTGAGGCAGAAGGATTGCTTGAGTCCAGGAGTTTGAGGTTGCTGTGAGCTAGGCTGATGGCATGGCACTCTAGCCCGGGCAACAGAGTGAGACTCTGCCTCAAAAAAAAAAAAAAAAAGAACCACTGGACTAGACATAGTTACCTGAGTTTGAGGATTTTTTTCCTGTCTCTGTCTCAGGGTTTTTCAACGTCAGATTTATCGGCATTTTGACTGGATAAGTCTTTGTTTGGGGGGGCTGTCCTATGCATTATAGGATGTTTAGCAGCATACATGACATCAACCTACTAGATGACAATAACACCATTCTCTGGTTGTGACAACCAAAAATATCTCCAGACATTGCAAAATGTCCCCTGGAGTGCAAAATCACCCCTGTTGGGGAACCACTGGTATATACAAGAGTCATCAGTGGGTGATGGACTTGGCTTCCTCAGGGGTAAACAGAACTTTTTAAACAGAATACAAAGTTTGTGTTAGGAAAGAGTACAATAAGATTGACTAACTAGGGTGGACACATGTTGTGTGGGATCTTGAATACCAGAACCTGCAATAGGCAGCCACAATAGTTCCTAAGCAGATGTATTTCAAAATGAAATTGGTGTTTTAAATTTAATTTCACAGAAGCCAAAGGACTAGCTGCTGTGGGGAGGAACTGAATGCAGGGGAACCAGTCAAGAAGTTGTTGTAATAACCAGGCATAAGTGTTGATGTTCAGGGTTGTAGTGACTTCTTTGGAATGGAGAGTAAAGAGTAAACCCAAGGGTGCCTTACAGAAAGAAATATTGAGTATGTGAAACAGATTGAATATTAGAGATGAAGGTAAGGAAAGAAAACAGTGATGAAAGCAGGGTTGCTAGTGAGAAGAAAGATTTGAATGAGATTAATGGGAAGGAGGTGGCATTTAATGAGTTTGATTTTATAAATATTAATTGTGCTATTTAAAATTAGCATAAGAATAATGGTGAGAGGTCAGGGCTGAGGGATGGATTTGGGAGCTTTGGGAACACAAAACCCTGAAATCTCTATGGCTTAATAACAATAAAAGTTTTTTTTTTTTTATCTCTTGCTTTTTTTTTTATCTCTCCACTGTGGGGTGGGTGGGCCTAGGTCTTTTAGGGATCCAAGCTTCTTCCATCTTATAGCACTGCCATCTTAAACAGGTAGCATCCAAGGTGGCTGCAGAAGGGTTAAGTCCTAAGGGCCTCATAGGATACTTTAGAGGACCTAAAGTGGCATATATAACTTCTGCCCACATTCTACTAGAGATCCACCTAAACTGGAAAATCTAGTCTACTGGTAGAGGAAATGGGATTCATAAGAACTTGGCCAGTCTCTGCTATAGGACCATACACACACACACACACACACACACACACACACACACACACACAATCATCCCTCCTATACACACGCAGGAATATGAAGAAAGCTATAGTGGATGAAGTCATTGGGGATATGAAGATAGAGTGAAAATTGAAGAGGAAAAAGGATAAGGAATACAAGTAATAAGTGGAATAAGAGGTACCACAAAGGATTCAGAGATGTTTTTAGAGAACCTGGAAGAGAACCAGCCCTGTGTAGAGTTGAAAGTGCCAAGAGGAAGGGAGGTAGACTTTCCTGAGGAGGGAAAATGTCTGCTATTGCTCACTGTTGCTTTTGGAGACAAATAACATTGTGATAATTAGAAAAGGACTTACACACCTATACCTCACCTCAAAACCATCATTAGCTTATCTTTATGAGCAGTTTGAAATCCCATATCTATCTGCCTGGGTTTCAATGCCTTCTTTGCTTGCCCAGCCTACCTGTCCACCCCTCACCATGCACCTCCCAGGACCCAGCATATCCCATTCGCAGGGGGTTGCTCATTATCTGTAAGCCCACTGTACTCTCTCCCACCTTCATGGCTTTGCTTTTACAGTTTCTTCCACCCATCAAAGTCCTGGCTTTCCTCAAGCCTTAAATCAAATGCCACACCATCCAGGAATAAAGCCTTTACTGATTTTTCCCTGTCAACATCAACTTCCCCATATTCCACCAGAATTTTGGTCCTTCCTCTACTTCAGCATGTGGAACCAACCACCTTGTATCAGTTACATATCCCTGTGACTGTCTCCCTCAATAGACTGTGGGTTTCTTAAGTGTTGAAGCAGGGCCACTGACATGTACAACCCCAGGACAAACCAGACAACACTAGGGTCTCTGTCAGGGGCTGGCAAATGTTTTCTGCAAAGGGTCATATGGTATTTTAGGCTTTGTAGGCCATTTGGCTTCTGCCACAACTACTCAGCTATGCCATTTTAGTGCAAAAGTAGCCATATACAATATGTAAACGAATGACTATGGCTGAGTTCCAATAAAACTTTATTTATAAAATATGTGGTGGGTGGAGTTTGATCCATGGAACATATTTGCTGCTCCCTGATCTAAGTGAATGACATTTTCTGAAGTATAGTGTGAATGGGGTCCCCTTAAATGTAACTTGGGAAGTCCTGGGAAGGATTGATATGTTTCTTAGTCATTCTTGTATCTTTTGCCCCCACCTCTCACCAGCACCTAGTACAGTGCCTTCCATGTAGTGGGTCCTCAATGTTTGTTTTTGTTATTCTGAATTAAATGTGCCTGAAAAGATATCAACTCAGTGAATCATAACAGCATTTTGAGAGCTTAATTACCTTTGAAAACTATCTTGCAAGTTTGTAGTAAAGTAGTTCAGGAAGGGATCATGTAAGCCCAAGAATCATAAAAAGAATGTGACAGGGGAAGATGAGAGCTAAAAACATCTAAGGATTAGCAGCCAAAGGGAGAGAATCTGACATCAGAGCTGGGTAAAAGCAACAAAAAGGCATTTCAATCCTGAGAGACCAGCACCAAGGGACATCACATCATATGTAATAGATGTCTCACAACACCTTCTAAATCCATGTGAATAATGCATTTAATACTGGCACTTCAATGCTGGGAAGATGTTCGTGATTTGGAGGAAACTCAGAGACCAACCAAAATGATTAAGAGACTGAAAGGATTCACTTATGAGCAGCTATGAAAGAAGCCAAATAGGTGCTTGGCCTGCTGGTAGCCAGAAGGAGATGGGAAAAAGGTATACAAGTTATTGAACACTGTAAACACATGAAGAAGAGGAATGATGGTCAGCTCCACTGGACTTAGCTCTTGGTATGGACATATCTCAGGCATTGACAAATTCCTCCCATTATTGGTCTTAAAACATTTACAGGCCATCTGAATAATATATAACTGGAAATGCTGTGATCGGTATTACAGGAGAGCAGGATTGCTCCAGAAGAACAAATGCAAGACAAATCATTGTTTATTAAGGAAAGAAACATTCCAGGAATGTTAAGCGTGCTGAGAAAATAAAAACTCACTAATAGTCCACTCTTAGAAGTATCAAATAATTATGCAATTGTGGGTAATAGTGTATAGTTTAGAATTATTGAAATCAAAGCACAAAGATGCAAAGATAGCTAGATATTTCCTTCCTTCCTTCCTTCTTTTTTTCATTTAATCATTCAGTCATTCAACTATTGATCCATCTGTCCATCATTCATCCATCCACCATCCATTATCCATCCATCCATCTATCCATCCCACATAACTAATGCCTACCCACTATTTGTCAGGTCCTGTGCTGGTGTAACAAAAAGTAATACTGCACAGGGCCTATCCTCAAAACAAACAAAGAAAAAGCCAACAAAAACGCAAGATTACAGTCTAAGGGTAGGTTCAGGGAAGCTGGTGGGCTAGGAAAGAACAGACAGGTTCAATAGCGAGTGACAAGGGCGCAAAGAAAAGTGGCCGCTAACCCAGGGAGAAAGGGGGAAGGTTAGGGAGGCTTCCCAGGAGAATTGATATCTGAGCCAAGTCCTGAAGGATTCTGAGGAATCCCTTAGAAAGAATGGGAATGAGCATCCTAGGTAGAAAGAGTGATATATTCAAAGGGCTGGAGATAACAAAGTGCTGGATCATTTTGCTACAACATATGTGGAACTAACACAAGTAGTTCAGATTGTCTTAGACAAATACTGTAAAGCAGGTAGTGATCTTAAAAATAATAATTAAAACATATTAGGATTGTGGATGATTTTTATTTTCTGTGTTAATTTTTGTCTCTTCCAAAATTTCTACATTAACAAAATCACACCCTTATATGGGCAAATAATTATAAACATTTACATAGTGCTTATTCTGTGTTTGACACTATTCTAAGCTCTTGACATATATTGAGTGATTTTATCCACATAACAATTCTATGAAGTAGGTACTATTATTGTTTCTACTTTACTGATAAGGAATGGAGACAGAGAGAAGTTAAAGAACTTAATAAAGTTATAGAGGTAGTCAGTGGTAGAGCAGTATTTCTTACTGGGAGCATCTTGCTCTAGAGTCTCTGCTTTTATGTCCTCTGTGCTGCTGCTAATTTTCTAAGTCAAGAGCCTATTTTCATATCGTTTACTCCTGTAACTCATCTAAAAATTTATCTAACAAATAATCAGAGATACAGTCAAATATTTTTGGGGAAGAGTGTTCATAGCAAAATTTATAGTCACAAAAATAAGATAGACAATAACCTAAATGTTCTATAATGTGGAATGATTAATCATGGTACAGATCATTATGCAAGCATTGGAAATTATGACCTATAAGAAAGTTAAATAACATGGGAAATACTCACTATAAAGGTCAAAAAGAAATACAAGATACAAATTGTATGATTCTAGTAGTATGTTTGTGTGTGTTTAGAAAGAAAATCCACTAGTCAAACTGAGTTCCAATTCCAATCTTGGTTCTGTCACGTATTAATTTTCTTTTTTTTTTGTACAATTGAGGTCTTGCTATTGCCCAGGCTGGTCTCGAATTCCTGGCCTCAAGCAATCCTCCTGCCTTCACCTCCCAAAATGCTAGGATTACAGGCATGAGCCACCATGCCTGGACTGTCACTTACAACTTTTGTGACCTTATTTTACCCCTCTGTACCCCAGTTTCCTCATCATAAAATGGGGATAATACAGTTGTTGTAAGGATAAAAAAATTAATACATGTAAAATGCTTAAAATACTGGCTGGCATGCACTCGGTAACAGCTATCAAAAAATAGGAAACCCTATTTAAAAATTAGAAGTGGATAGTACACATTCAGATGGCCATTTGATAAGTGCTCTTTGTAGTATGGGATCTAATGTTTTGCAACTTTATCCGGTTACTTTCCCCCTTTACACTTTGACCAAACACTGAAGGGTTATAAAATTTCCTTTTTAACCAGATGCCTTCTCAAGGATAGAGCCCTAATATTTTACTTTGGTTGAATACCCTTAAATTATGAGGGTATAAAACTATTTAGAACTGTGTTTCCATGTCAGTTAGAATCAATAAGTTGAAGGAAATTATAAATTGGCTTTTGAAGGGCGTAAGGCCATACATAGTTTATTTCTCATCCAAGTTTCACAATTATCTTAATTATATTGATTTTTAAATGATAGGAAAAATAGAAGGAAGTGAGCAGTTTTAATAATAGTGTCCAATCTATTTTGTCTCAAAGTTTTGCTTTTATTTCTCTTTTTTTTTCATTAAGGGATTTTTTTTTAGATTTTTTAAATTGACAAGTAAAAATTGTATATATTTATGGTGTACAACATGATGTTTTGATATATGTATACATTACAGAATGGCTAAATCAAGCAATTTAACATATGTATTATCTCACACACTCATTTTTTTGTGTTGAGAATATTTAAAATCTACTCGTCTTAAGGGAATTCTTGAAGTCATTTTTGGAGCCAGCCTCAGGAATAAAGCTACTTGAGCAGGTGGGCTATAGTGAGAGAGATGGAACAAGGGTGGGTGTGGTACTTTCAACGCTCTACTCAGAATCTTCAAAGTAAAATCCATGCATTGCTTAAGCACTTTATTAAGAAAGGGGTAGAAAATCCTTGAGCAAGGAAATCGTGTTACTTTACTGCTCACACCATTAAGCATCTGGTTTCCAGGCAAGCTTTCATGGTCTCTCTCTCTCTCTCTCTCTCTCTCTCTCTCTCTCTCTCTCTCTCTCTCAGGTATCCTACGTGAAAGCGATTGACATCTGGATGGCAGTGTGCCTTCTGTTTGTGTTTGCTGCCTTACTGGAATACGCAGCAGTGAACTTTGTCTCCAGGCAACATAAGGAGTTCCTGCGCCTCCGGAGAAGACAGAAGAGGCAGAATAAGGTACAGTTGGCCCTCAGTGAAGACAAAGTCATGTAGAGCTTGAGAGCTTGAGGTGGTTAACTAGGCAATGTAATTGAGAAAACAGAAGCACACACAATGAGCAAGAAGCTAAGGGTAATTTTTGTCCTGATTTGTCCTAGTACATTGAATTACTACTGCTCAGGTTAGTCCTTTAAAATTGAGGCAGAATTGTCAGATTTAGCAAACAAAAATACAAGGCATGCAGTTAAATTTAATTTCAGATAAACAACAAATAATTTTTAGTGTGTGTCCCATGCAATATTGGAGACATACTAAAAATTGTTTACCCAAAATTCAAATTTAACTGAATTCTCTGCATTTTACCTGGCAGCCCTAATTGGAGATATATACTCAATTTAACAAAGTTACTTTAAAATCCTGGTTATTTTGAATACTGATAATTTGTGTGTGAGTCTGAGTGTGCACACAACTGATTTAACTTTTTTTTTCATCAGTTGCTCTGACTTTATGTAAATGATGCCTTACCCATATAGACTGCAACTTGATTAATCCAGTCAGATAGATCTCATTTTCTTGGTTTAAACTTTAATGCATAAACCTAAGCTTTACACTGTCCAGAGGCTTGAGGTTTGAACTACATAGCTCGAGATATCCAGTTCTGTGGTTGCCAAACTTGCCTACACATTAGAATCATCTGGGAATTTTTCAAAACTCCCAAGTCTTGGCCACACCTCATACCAGTGAAGTCCCAATCTTGGGATGAAGCATAGGCTTCAGTATTTCTGCGCTCCCCAGGCACTTCCAGTATGTAGACATGTTTGCAATGCACTGCTCTATTTTATAACCCAGTCTCATAGAATACCAGATGGCTTGCTTCTGTTTTCCTTTTCAAACTCTGGGAGAGAAACATGCTTTTTGACATGGAGAATGTTACCACCTGTAATAATATTGCTAGAGAACTGAAGTTAAAATTTTATGTACAGTAGAGAGATTTTTAAGTCATAGTTATGTGCTACTCTGTTGGAGCGAAAATAAAAATGTTTACCATCAATATTAATGCTTCCAAATATCTAGATGTAAAGCTGAACATTTATTGTGAGTTAGACATTGCTTACATTGAGGAGTTTATATGTGTATGAGCCGAGTCCTGACTGCATCTACCAATAGGTCCCTGCATATACTCTGGGCTGTAAGAGAGAAATATCCTGAGAGCTGTCCTGTCTCTTATTTGTTGCTACCTCTCAAGAACATTTTGTTCTGCCACACCCTAAAGAAAACAAACAAATATCTTCTTTACTGTACATTACCTTTTAATATTGAGCCTCTCTCAGTTTTCTCCTCCCTGCCTCCTTGTTGGTTTTAACCATTTCTTCAACTTCATCCACAGAAGTTCAGCACACAGTGGGACAACTTTAGGGTCACTTGTGCCACCCAGGAAATATTATTACATTGCGATAGTATTTAGCGCATGAACAGTACAGAGTTAATGCTACAACTATCTATTAGTCAGTGGATGGTTTAAATCATTCAACAACCCAACCACTGGTATGTTTTCTGTAAAATACAACAGGAGTATGCATGTGCAGTGAACAAGTTCTCACTTTAACATGTGGTGAAATCTAAATATATATATATATATTTTTTTTTTTTTGAGACAGGATCTCGCTCTGTCGCCCTAGCTAGAGTACAATGGCATCATCATAGCTTGTTGCAACTGCAAACTCCTGGGCTCAGGCAATCCTCCTGCCTCGGCCTCCTGAGTAGCTGGGACTACAGGCGTGCACTACCATATCTGGCTACTTTTTTTATTTTTTTAAATTTTATTTGTTTATTTATATTTTTGTATAGATGGGGTCTCACTCTTGTTTAGGCTGGTCTCAAACTCCTGACCTCAAGCGATCCTCCTGCCTTGGCCTCCCAGAGTGCTAGGATTATAGTCATGAGCCGCCACACCTGGCCAAAATCTAAAAAAATAAACATCACTATCTGGGCCTCTTTTCTTGACATTTTCTAGATGCAGTGTCATAACTAACACTCCCTTTCCAGGATAGCTTGCAGGGAGCTTGGTAATAAAATGAAGTGCACCCAGTCACCAGAGATTGGGAACAGATGATTCATTCTTTTGGTCTCTGGCAGTGATGAGTCACTGCTCCCCCTACTGGCCACATGGGATACCAGCCTTCGTCCACGGTATGGAATGCAAAATCCATGAAGCCACCAGGCCACCACTTGGCAGGATGGGTGGAAAACATGGAAAAATCATAGGTTCCATGAACATGAAACAAACAAGATATAGAGGCTGAGTGGTCTTACTGTTGAGCATCTGACTGCTGATGATTGAGTGGTTTTGTCATGTTTTGTATGATATCTATCTATTTTATCTGTTTTATTGTTTGATAATACTTTTTTTTAATTTTGCAATAATGAACGTTATAGAGTTGTAATGCCTGTTAGTGGCACTTTCCACTATCAAAATTATCCTTGTCTGGATAAATTAAGTGGGTATCCTAACAATAATGAAGGTGGTATTCTTATCTCATTTTACGAATGAGGAAACTAAAGCAAAGAGAGGTTAAGTAAAATGCCCAAAGCCACACAAACAGGCAGTTTGGCCCCGAGTCCCCAACCTTAATCATTGTGCACCCTGATGCTGAGAATTTACAATTTACATCTTATATTATGATCCAATACCACACACACATTTGAAACAAATATTTCTAATACACTCTAATCTTTTCTATTTTGTTTTATTTTAATTCTGATTGTCAGGAGCAGGTTTAGGGTGAGGCAAGTTAGGTGAGTCATACAAATACAGAATCGGATCTTGTTTTTATTTAAAATTTTGATATTTTGTTCACCATAGATTTTTTTTCATTAATAATGATATTTTTAAATATTGCATTAAAATATCATTTGAGTACTGGAGTTTTTGGTGCCCCCTCAAATTTTGCACCTGATGTCTCACTTGCCTTCCCCTACTTCAGCCCCAGCTGGTCATGAACTACTAAATTAATTTTCACAGACTCTAATTGGTTGTGGCCTGAGTTAAATTTTTTTAATTATCATTTTTAAATGTTCAATATTTCCAATGCAAAATATCATCTCTTTTAATTTCTCACTGGAAAGCTGACCTCTGGAACACAATACAGGTTGATTCTTTAGAAGGTATAAAGACAACAAAGAGCAGATCATTTCCCAAAAAGGACAATGGCATTAAGATTTATTCAAGGAAGGCATTTATTGAGAAAACACCTGAGATTACATTTATGTGCATGGGAAGAATGCCCAGTGTTTACCGAACAATCACGTTATGAAATGAGGTCACTTTCAAGGATGGGCCAATTTGCAACTGGGTGTATTTGCTTTATCTTTCCCACTTTTCACAAAGCAGCCACTGTCAATTTTATCAGAGCAGAGTTTCTAAGAAACAATCACCCAGATCTTCCCTTACAGAACTGACCAACCCCAGTCTATTAGAAGCTGATGCCTCAGGTCTATGTGATAAAACTCTATTTTTATGTTATCTCCTCAGCTCCAATAAGTAGAATGCACACCATATGAGGTTATGACAACTTTCCTACAAGAAATTTAAAGCCTCACCTACATTTATCTCTCCCTCTTTTTATATCGGGTTGCACCACACCTTACTTCTGTCATTATGCCTGATTTCAGATGTTTCCAGTTACCCGGATAGCCCTGGTTTCTTTATTTTCAGCTACTAAAGAGAAATTGTGGCTACTTGAAAACATGGTTATACCATTTAAGACACCTAATGACAAGCTGCCTTTTATTTATTTTTGTCATATTTTATTTTATTTTTAGTTGGCACATGATAGTTGTACATGTTTATGTGGTATAATATAAGGTTTTGATATATGTATACATTGTGTAATGATCAAATCTGGGTAATTAGCATATCTATCATTTCAAACATTTACCATTTCTTTGTGATGAGAACATTCAAAATCCTCTTTTCTAGCTATTTTGAAGTATAAATTATTGTTAACTATATTCACCCTACTGTGAAATAGAACACCAGAACTTATTCCTCCCAACTGTAATATAGAACCCAATAAAACTGTAATTGGTAAAATAGTAGCAGTCATTTTAACCAAGAGAGAAAGATGTTCAGTATTTTGTAAGTGGCACGTGACCTTGGTTTTGTTTGTGCTTAGAATTATGATGTGGCCTTGTTTTTTTCTCACTTTATCATGGTCTCAGACTAACTGTGTCTTAGGTTGGTATCCTGTGAGATGGCTTGAGCATTTGGAGTTGTGGTTTTCTCCTCCTAAAATGAAGGGGCTAACCTGCCAAGGTTCAAATAGAGGCTCTACAGCTTACCATTTCTGTGACTTTGGTAGGTAGGTTACTTTAAAAAAATCCAAACCTCTTTGTGCCTCAGTTTCCTCATATTTAAAATGGGATTAATTAACAATAATATTCACCTTATAGGATTGTGGTGAAAATAAAATGAGTTCCCATGGATAAAGCTCATGAAACAGGCCCAGGCATGTGGTAAGTTCTATGTTTAGTCAAGTGTCTTAGACTAGCTGCAATAGCCTGACTACATGCCCTTCTCCATTTTTACTCCTCTTAATCTTTCTTCCACAAAGGGAAATTAGATTGCACAGCAAGATGTGGCCTCTATACAGCTATTTTTTATAATCATAGGAATAAAATAATGAGTTTGTGCTTTCACTCTGCAATGCCTAAACAAGAGAGAAGTGGAAACAATTAGGAGGAAGATAAACTCTTACATTTATCTTTCATTGATACTGGCTGTGGCTAAATTAGGTCTTAAGTATATGGGAACTTTGAATGTAGAGAACCCATTAAGACCCTTCAAACCCAAGTAGAATGTAAACCGACTTTCAAAGAAGCCTGTTGGAATGCAGATTTCACTACCACTAAGTCTAATCAAACAAACAAACCTAAGCAAATGAAGAAGTCATTGAACTATAATTAGAGTAGGGTCAACCTTTGAGAATCCAGCTTAAGGTGTCTCATCTTTTCTTCTCCAAAGGCTTAGAGCAATGGTCCTCAACCTGGGACAATTTTGCCCATAGGGGACATTTGGCAATGTCTGAAGATCAGGGAGTCCACCTAGGGGAGTGGAGCTACTGGCTTCTAGTAGGCAGAAACCAGGGATGCTGCCAAACTTCCTACAACGTACAGAACAGCAAGAAAGAATTGCCTAGCCATAATGTCGATAGTGTTGCAGTAGAGAAACCCTGGTTAGAACATTGTCAGGATATACTTCTCAATATGCAGCAGTCTAAATTGTTTTGTTTCTTATATGCAAATCGTGCCTCCCCTGCAAACATTATCTGTTTATTAAATCAGGAGAGCCCTTTCAGTTCCACTGACTTCAAAGTGAACTCCTGCAAGATTAATACAAAAGTGGAGCCCATTGGGTGATGGCTGATTTTCTTTTCCTTACGTTAGAAAAAGGAAAATTCTATCCAGCAGCCTATCTTTGAAATTTGATTTATTTATCCAAATATATACTCAATTGAGTATGAAGGGAAGCTCCATCTGACTAATTTTATTTATTAAGTAAAGATCCACGCACCACATAGTCTAAGAAAACACACCTATGATGCATGAAGTAAGGCATGGCCCATATCTGGAAAATATTAGGTTCAGACTCTGAATTAATATAGATTCTGTGAGATGGAAAGGCTTGTTTGTGGGTAGGAAAAAATTAAGTTCTTTATCACACCAATTTAGGAAATGATCAGTGGTGTGAAGAGTCATAATGAAAGCTTATTTTTAGGATTAACACTTGAACATGTGTGGTTCAACAGGTATACACAAAGATATTTAGTGTAAAAGAGAAAGGGAAGGCAAGGGGACAGTGTTAAACAAGGAGAACAGTGGTTTCATCCACTCTAGAATAAATCAATTGGAAACTTTTAAATTCGGTTTGTCACTAAAACTGGGAGAGTGCATATAAGAAACCTCACTACTTAGAATAGCAGTAAGCACAGGAATTGAGAATAACTCATAATAAGCACACTTGTCCAGATGCAGACCACAACAAACAATCCATAGACTGGCACTGGTGTATAGACCATACCTTGACCATCCTGCTCCAGACCAGTCCTTCTCAAACTATGGTGCACATGAAAATCACCTGGAGACCTAGAGCAATTCTGATTCAGTAGGTCAGGACAGAGCCCATGATTTTGCTTTTCTAACAAGTGCCAAGTGACAGGTAATGGTCTGGAAAACCCCTAAAATGCCTTTCAGTAATAGCAATGCTATACTCATACTTCATACCTTTGCTACTAATGTGTTCATAGTCATATCAAAGACATTAAGCCCAGTGCTTGATTCCATGCCAGGAAATTAGCCATTGAAAGATTCACAGAGAATAAGGGACTTTGTAAAAAAAACATGTTTAGACACAAAATCCATACAGGTCTCCCTTTTCCTTGTCCTCGGAAAGGAAACTCCATAATCATAGCTCTTATTTTCTTTGCCTTTCAAGAAGAATATAGTGAAATGGTGTGTGTTCTCTTTTATAATTTACCAATTTTCCATATCCCACCACATGTTTGCACAAGGTGTTTAAAGACGATTTCATAGATCATTAATTAAGGCAACAACTCCTTCCTTAGCAAGCACAATGTTGAAAAGGTTGCTACTGCTTCCCCAGGGAGGTAGAAGGCATGTTTGTTTTTTATCTTAAAGGTTGAGGAGTTTAGATGAGCCTTTAACAGACCTGCATGGATTAGGAATTTAAACTTAATTGTGAAAGCCATCAAGAATAAATAAATGTCATGGCACTTTGTAATTCCCCATATCACCAGAGTATAGAACTGGTGCTTGTCAGGGACAGAGAGACCTGAAGTATTTTTAAGGTATTTTCTTCTACACATGTTCCATTTTGCTAGGTATTATAACAGACTGTTATCTTAGGGCTTGCAATATGGAATTCTCTTTGGCAAGATGCAAAGCAATTTGCAGAAGCAACCTTGCAAATGAAATCCCTGTCTTTTTAGTGTCTCCCTAATTCTTACTTTCATCTCAGGCCATTTCCCATTGGCTCCATTTCCTTTACTACCTTCCTTCCTACTGAATCATATTTTTCTGTCTCTCTGATTTTCTACTCTTCATATTTTTCTCTTTTCCCTACCCTCAGTCTCATCCCTTCAGACTATTTCACTTCATTCATTCATTCATATATTCAAGGTAAATGCATTGCACACCTACTATTAGCCATCCACAAAGTCTAATATACTCTGTCCTAGGGATGCCCACAGTCCAGGGAAAGACAAAATAATAAGACACATTTTTCTGTGTACATATGGCACGTATCATGATAGCGGCTATGTGAGTGCTATGAAACCACACTGGAGGGGCCCTGTGGTAGACATTGTCGATGCCCCACCCATATCCCCATGGCACTCAATGTTTCCATATACTCTGATGGGCTTCCTACTACAAGCTCCACTCTGCCTTGATGTGGGGAGAGGGAGCTTGTCTTCCTCAGGTCCCAGCAGCATGCTCAGGTTTTGTGAAGCAGGCTAGAAACACTGAGGACTTAACATTCCAGGAACAGCCCTCTCTAATAATAGCAGGGGGCTGGGGATAAATATCCTAATTTCCTTGTCCCACTGAGGCATGTTTTATACTAGTTCCCTGTGATTTCCAGTAGGATCGAGCCCCAGTTGCCCACAGTGAAACCCGTTTATCAATGCACCCTGAATTGATGTCTTTACTTTCCTTGCCTCACTTCCCCATTCCACTACTGGTGCTTCCTGAGATCACCTCCCAAATAAACTACTTGTATTCATATCCCTGTCTCAGAGTCTTCTGGGAAAAGCCAACTAAGACATGCTCCAAACCAATACCTGGGCTCCTTCAGATATGAGTACCAAAACAGGAGGCTGGAGAGCTGAGCAGGGGCCAGGCAAGGAAAGGCCCTGAACTGTGCTAAGAAGGTTGGACTTCCTCCTGAAGGCAATGGGGAGACATTAAGAGTTTTTAAATAGGAGGATGGCATAGTCAGATTGGCATTCTGGAAAGATCAATCTAGTGCTCTGGAGAAGCATTCTGGAGAATGTTTCAAACAGAGCAGAACTGGAGGCAGGAGAACAATAGAAGGTTCTCATTGTAATCAAAACCAGGGATGATGAGGGCCTTAAAGGTAGCAAGAAATTAAATGATTTTTAGAAAAATAAAAAAGCAAAATCAATAGGACATGTACTAATTAAATATATGAAATACAAAAAGGCAGAAGTCTAAGACGACTTCTAGAAGTATGCCTTTATCAAGAGGGGGACTATAGTATTACAGGATGAAGATTGGGTTGGTGGCAGGGGGAGGGGAGGTATTAAGTTCAGTGTGGGATTAATTAAAATTTGAGACGTGGAGGTGGACAGGTGCATGAGGCATCCAGCACTCAGGAGAGAGGACTGAGTTGGACAGACAGGTTGGGAGTCATTAGGATATAGATGGAGGTCAAAGCTATGGAAGTGGGTGAGATTATCCAGGAGGAGTGTACAGAGATTAGGAGATGGAAAGGGTTGAGAAGGGACAGGAAGGGGCAGAGAAGGGAAGAGGGCTGAGGACAAAGCCCTGTGAGCATCAGGATGGCAGAGACAGGCAGGGAGAAAGGAACCTATGAGGGAGACAGAGAAGGAACACTCAAAGAGGTCAGAAGAAAACCATGGGTGTATAATCACTCAGGGGCCAGAAAAAGAAAGTTATTTGGGAAGAAAGTCCATAGTGTCTAAAGATGCAGAATTCAAATAAGGTAAAAGCTAAGAAGCAGCCATGGATTTTATAAACTCAGAGGACATTGGTAACCTCAACAGCAGCAGGTTCAGTGAAGAAATGGAGGTTCAGTTGAGCCTGGAATAAGACGTTGGTTTCCAGAATTGATCCAGGCAGGAGAAAATGAAATAAAAATGTGGGACCTCTGGTTCAAAAATTATCAAGAATTTCAAGATGGCAAGAGCAGAGCATTAAACGAAGCCTAGGACCCCTCTGAGCACAAGACTTTGTATGTCTGCACAGGTTGCATGCCCATGAAGCCAACCCTGGATCCAAGATGAGGGTTTTACCAGACAGGATGGATGAATGAACAAGATAAAAGTATAGCTCATGTAATGCTCCAAGGAGGACGGGGGAGATACGAAAATGGAAATAATATAAAGAGAAGATGAGAATGAAAGAAGAACATTTTACACATAAGTGAAATAAATGCAAGCAATAAAATACAGCAGGCAACACATTTATTTACTTATTTATTTGCAATAAAACAGTTACCTCAGGCTTTTAACTTCAATGATTATATTTCCATAGTTATCAAATTTAGTTGAAGTTCTAGTTTTGCACATAGATTTTCTAAGGGAATTTTGCTTTACAGATTTTTTGAAGGGAGTTCAAGTTTTAAATGAGAAGTAAAACTTCTATCAACTTGTCTCCTTTTTGTATTGTTTGTGTTTTGTCTGCTAGGTTAGGCAGGCTCGCAAATGATTTCAATGTAGAATGTTGTGTGCTATGCAAAAGGTTTAAGTGCATGATTCAGTGGTGACTGAGGACAGAGCACCTTCTCCACTTCATAGTGCTCAGATGCAAGAAACAACATGGTGCTTTCACTATGTCGTAAAGAGTTGGGTCTCACAAAGTGCTGGGGACATGGGGCCTGAGAGGAAGGAAGACTTCAATTGCTCAAGAAGTGGGAGCCACCAAAAGATTTTAAAGATGATGGGATGCTACAATCAGACTGGAATTGTAGAAATATCACTCTGTATAGAAAGGGTCAGGTTGGATAAGGCACAAAAAAATCAGGAAAATGCTGCTTCAGCACTTCTATTTAAACACTCTTAATTGTATAATTAGTCTACACTTACCTGAAAACCCTTCCCTAGAGACACAGGTCATTATAAACACGTTAATTTGCCTTTTTGTAATTTTGCTAGAATTAGCTTTTCAAGCCTGGAATACATATTATGACCTTAGCAAAGGTCTTAAACAAGTGTAAATACAAAAATGGCTTTGTGGTTTGAATTGTTTGCAGTAACAAATGCTTCTTATCATTGCTATAACAAATCACCACAAACTTAATGGCTTAGAATAAAACAAAGTTATTATCTACAAATCTTGAGGCCAGAAGTCCAACACAGGTCACACTGGGCTAAAATCAAGGTGTTGGCAGGGCTGCATTGCTTCTGGAGGGTTGTTAGGGGGGTTGAAGTATTAATGGGCTCATGAAGGGAAAAGATATGACCATGGGGGCAGTAATGCACAATAGACTTTATTGGGTGGTGTTTGGACCGGGTTGCATGAAAGGGAGGCCCCTTATAGTATGAGATGATCCAGAGGCTTGGGGGCTGCCATCCAGAGGGGGAGAGAGGAATAAGAGGGGGCTCACCTGTCTAGGTGATGCTGTGCAGCAGCACAGTGGGGAGTCTCTGGATCAGAGAGCTCCAAAGGGCAGCAGTGGCTTGGAGCCTTATAACCACAAGGCTCTAGCTTATCAATGGTCAGCAGATGCTAGGCATATTTTCATGGGATATGCAAAGCAGTCAGGCTCTACGTGGATAAAATTCTGGTTGTTTGGGCTATTTTTAAGATAACTGTATAAAATTCGAGATTGGTGCTGGCAGGCTTTTGAGTTAACAGGTCTCAACCAGTAGAGAAGATATAAACAACCTAGGGGCCAATACACAGAGGCCAACTTTGTCTCATTTATATAACAGTGCTCTAGGGGAGAATCTGATCTCTTGACTTTTCCAAATTCTAGATGCCACCCACACTCCTTGGCTCATGGTCCCCTTTCTCCATCTTCAAAGCTACAACATTGCATCTCTCTGACCTCTTCTATAGTCATGTCTATCTCTGACCACAGCTGAGAAAGGTTCTCCATTTTTAAGAGCCATGTGATTAAATTGGGCCCACCTGAACAATCCAGGACCCTCGCCCCCATCTCTGGATTCTTAATCACATCTGCAAACCCCCTTTGCCCTGTAAAGTAACATATTCACAGTTTCTAGGGATTAGGACACGGACATCTTTGGAAGCCATTACCCTCCCTACCACAAACAGCAATGGTTTTCTGTGACTCTGAGAGTATATGTTGGTCACTATAGCATGCTCTATGCACATTCAGGGCAGGCCAGAAGTGTCAGGAGGTGAATGCTCCAGGAGTGGCCCTCAACCAATGAGACCCAGAGGTTAGTGGCCAAATACCCAGCTTCCTTACCCACCCAAGTCTGAGTCTTTCAGAGGCTTGAGCCCCATTTGCCAACAGTGGTCACCCACTGATCATTCACACACCCTTTATTGACTTTCCTCCTTTCCCTGTCCCACTTCCCCATTTCCTCACCACACTTCCCATATTGCCTCTCAAATAAACCTCTTGCATGTAACTCCTTGTCTCAGGGTTGCTTTGGAAAGAACAAAAGCAAACGAAGATGCAATGTCTCCTGGGCCAGGGGCCTGATGACAATCACAGTCTGTTGAACCCCATCTTCTTCCTCCTTACCAAATATCAGAGTAACTGTGGAAACAGAGAGCTAAGAATCTAGAAGCAACAAGTGGCATCCCTGAGGGCAGAACAGTGGTTTTTCCAAATGACAGATGAACAACTACATTCTATCTATTGTACTTTACAGTTGGCATTGCTAAAATATTTCTGTTCTACTGGATTTCCCAAGCAACAGTTTTCATAATACAATTTTATTGCTTTATGTCCCTAAAAATCAAGCCTGTGCCTTCAGCTCTACTACTATTCTATTGTATAAAGACTATGGTGGTAAATATCTTACACTTTCTCGTTTTACAATCTAGCTCTTAATTGGTGTAAGATTCTTCATGGTGACTTGAGCTATAGTTATTTCAACATAACTGGACTCATAAAAAGATCAAACTGAATGACAGAGATGTCTGGTGCTTCTCTGACATTACACCAGAGAGACATAAGTTTGTCTAATCAGTACTAATTTGTCTTCTATCAATGCGATTCTTGTTTGTAACAAACTCATTTGGAGACAAAACGCTTAAGTGAAGCTGAAATTATTTCCCAGCTGACTGATGAAGTATCAAGTGTAACCATTTAGAAAATAAATGATCCTGGCTCCGTACAGGAGTGGATATAAGGAAATGGCCCTTGTCTTCTTAGTTTTCACTCTAAGCCACTGTATAACCCTAGAATTCATTTCTTCAATAAATATTTTTTAATTCATGCTTTGTACAGAATTTTGCATTAGATAAGGGGCAGTGAGGATATGAAAACCGCTTGAAACCTGTTTTCACACAATTTTACAGATCAATAAGAGAAAAAAGTACAAAAATTTTCTAATATAGTGTAGAGAATGTTCACAACCATAACAGAGTTATAGTTGGAGCTGTGGCAGTTCCTAGGAAGGGAGAGCACAGACTACTTCCAGCTCTCACAGAGGGGAGATTCTCAGGAAGGAAGCAGCATTTGTAGTTTGTCTTGGAATGTTAACTGTAAATTTTTCTAAACTCTTGTCCTTATGAGTAATAAAATCGAGATTAAATAGGTAGTGAAAACTACACTCTTTAAGGTGACATTCAGTGCTCACAAAAAGGGCCTCATTGTTGATTTTACATCAGATGAATGTGGAGAGCCTCCCACACAGAGAAGGTCAAGATCAAAGTGAAAGTCAGTGACATGGAAGCCTCCTTTGATCTAAGGCAGTAATTCTCAACCAGGGTCTATTTTCTCCCCACCCCAGGGGACATTTAGCAATGTCTGCAGGCATTTTTAGTTCTCACAACTTGGGGTTGGGGACTGTGTGTGCTTTTGTCCTCTAGTGGGTTGAGGCCAGGGATGCTGCTAAACATCCCACAGTGTACAGAACAGTGCCCGCAGCAAAGAATCATCTGACCCAAATGTCGATAGTGCCAAGATTAAAAAACTCTAAGGGACAGAGAAATGCTGTGAAAAAAGAGGACTGGGGTTTTTGAGAAAACCTGCTTATTAACAAAGATGTTACTCCTGTTGGGAGTAATTAATTAGAGCTAGTACAACCCAAAAGACAATATAGCCAGAAAAGCCTTTTAATTAGGAATTTTCCTCTTTTGTAAGTGAGCTATTTTACTTTATATAAAGTTCTTTTATTTACACCAGATAGCCAATAAGGGATCCAAAATATGATTATTTGCACTGGTAATGAACAGGGACATGAATTTTGTTGGGTATATGATTTAATTGCTTTTCAAGAAGTTGACATGGGTATAAATATTAGGAGGTTAAATTATTGAATGTTCTCACTTCATTTCACTGTATCTGCTGCTGCTGGGTTTGTCCAAGAGCAACAGAAGTCACACCAGAAATGAGCTCTGGTATTTTCTAGAAACAAGGTAACCCACTAGAGCAGGGTTCTCAATCTTGGCGACACATTAGAAACACTTGGGAGCTTTTTAAAATTCAAATATCCAGACCTCACTGCAGACCATAAAATAAGAACCTTTGGATGTAGAGGCCAGATATCTTGGGTTTTTAAGGTTTCCCAGGTGATTCCAATCTACATCCAAGTTTAAGAACTGCTCTAAAGCCTCACTTCTTAAAATGTCATCAGTTGACCAGCAGCATCAGCATCACCTGGAACTTGTTAGAAATGCAGCCTCTCAGGCCCCCCTCGGCCCTGCAGAATCAGAATGTGCATTACAACAGGATTGCCAGGAGAGTCATAAGCGCATTAAAGCTTGAGAAGTATTGCTCTAGGACATATTACTAATAGTCCATTTTTAAAATGTATGCATATTGCAATATGCATAGTCTAAAACAAGGCACACAATATAAGACATGGAAAAATGCTCCAAAGCTTTAAATAAAATTATTTTTAATTTGAGAAGAAATATTAAGTTTATTACTATGGCTGCTTGTGTTTTTCACTAAATTTGATTTATTTTTCATTGTGAAAAATTTCAGCATATAGAATAACCCTATGTTGCTCGTTGTTTTGTTTCTCTTAAGAGTTAGCAGTAGCTATGCAGTAGCCTAGAATTATCATGTGGGTGCTGGGAAGCAAATTGAAACCAGATGAAACATCTTTTCCTGTAACTCTGAGAAGGTTCCCTTTTAGTGCTTTGTTCACATACACAAGCAGGAAACAATCTGAAATGTCATGCAACAGAATCCATGCCAGAGTGAGGAGCTTCACCTTTTGTTAACAAGATTAAACTGTGCATGCATGTATTGTAGTAAAACAATCATTCTAAATAGCCATACAACTTTATTCTGGAAAGCACAAAATGCTTTAAATTTTGGCAGTTTGGCAGTGATATCTCCATAGGGAGTTTATAAGGTTTGCTGAATGTTGTACAGCCAGTTCCTGGCTGCCAGACCTCACATGCTTTAATTCAGCATAGAATCATCAAATGCTCTTTCACACTTCCTGTCTTTTAGGACAGATTGATGAAAAAAAAAAAAAAAACCTTACAAAAATCCTTGTCATAAAGCCAGCCTTCTTCATCCCAGCCAAGTACACTGTGAACATGTTGCATTATAGCACTCTTTTCTGTAATAACTTTGCCACTGAATTCCTGTCCTCTTAAAAATATGTACCTTTTCTCTTCCAAACATGCAAATAAGACTATGAGAGAGAAACATGGCATAGTGACATAAATTTAGGGCCAGCAGTCCAGCTGGCTGAATCCAAATCCAGGCTGGTGCTGTTTTTGCCGGGCAATTTGGACCCATGGTCTATCTAGCCATTCTGAGTCTTAGCTTCTTCATCTGTAGAAAGGGTCTAATAAAGCCCTTTCTCATGGGGTTGCTGTTAGGAGTAAGCAAGATTATGCATGTGAAAAATGGTGCCTTGCACACAACCAATACTCATTTAATATTTTTTCTCTTTCCTTCACCTGTTTTTTTAAACCCTCAGGAAAATATTATCAGAAATTTTCTAAGCAGCAGAGGCTGTTATACATCTTTCAATCTGAAAAGCTTGTCATGGTGTCCAGTACATACTATGTGTTTGAGAAATGTTTGCTGAGTGAATTTTGAGTTTCTTTTCAGGGCTCATAGCTCAGGGATCTTAAAGTGGAAAACCACCCAGCACTAAGTCATCAGAAGCCATGCCATTTCTTATATGGGACACTTTAAACATGGACAGCTATGTCTGCTTAAGAATCCAGCCCACTGGCGTCTGAGTTCTAGCCCAACACACAAATTTGTGGGAAAAGGAATGGACCGCTACTTGCGATCATATAATTGAGTTCTTCATGTGAACTTGTCTTCTCATGCTCATATGAAATGTCATCTGACTCTTAATTTAAATTATCTGATATATTAGTTTAATTTAATTGCTCATCGTTTAGTGCATAGGAGACTCACAACTCACAAGTGGATTATGTTAAAATCAAACATAATAAATGCAAGCATTTAAAAGAGAATAGAAAAAAGTTGTGGCTAAGGCTTAACAGAAAGTGGCAGAAATCAGGAGGGAAGAGAACCTCCGAGAGGGAGCTGGAATTTGAGCTGAGGATGGAAGGGTGAATTGTAATTCAGCAGGCAGACAAAAGTCAAAAAGAATCACTGGACGGAAAAAATAGCACATGGAAAGGCATGGAGACATGAAAAAGTTTGGGCCATTGAGGGAACAGAGAGTGGCTAATGCATACGATATGTAATGAGGAATGATGGAAAATGAAACTGGAATAATCTGTTAGGGTCTGATTATAAAAGGCCTTGTAATTTGTGCCAATAGGCTCTGCATTTTTATCCTGGAGGCAAGCAATCCAGGGTAAAATTTTATCCTGGAGGCAGTTAATGGATAAGCAAAGAAATGAACTCAGAAACCTTCAATATTAGATTTTATTTCTTGTAACAGAGGATTTTGTCTCCTGAGAAGCTCTTGAAGGCATGGAAGCATTTACTACTAGCTTCTTACTAAAATCCATCATCAGGACTCTTCCATGCAGGTGGATACCTCTCTTTTAGATTTCTCCATGACTAGCACATTTCTGTCATCTGGTAGATGCACAGTAAATTTTGATGAATGAATAGTGACAGCAAAGAAAACAATCAGGTCCATTTAAGCAGTACTTTTCAAATTGTGGGGTGTGATTGAGTTGGGGGTCATGAAGTCAGTTCAATGGCTTACCACCAGAATTTTTGAAAAAAGTAAAAATTAGGACAAAAAACAGAAAATACCAGAGTGCATCCTGTTTTGGAAAAATAATTACTACTTTGTGAAACTTTGTTTCCATTAGATATATTAATGTGTGTAGGAGTACACGTATGTGTGTGTCCTGGTTGGTAATGGAAAATATTTCCTACTTTGGGTCATAGCAAAAAAGTTTGTGTGTGTGTGTCTGTGTGTGCATTATGTATGCATCCTTAGATTGTTTTCTTTATCTTTTTTTTTTTTTTTTTCTTTTTTTTTTCTTTTTTTTTTTTTTTTTATTTCAGCTCATCATGGGGGTACATAAGTTCAGGTCATATACATTGTCCCTGTCTCGCCCATCCCCCCGAGTCAGAGTCCCAAGCGCGTCCGCTCCCACTCTCCAGACAGTGCGCCTGGCACTCGCCATGTGTTCATACCTCGATCCCCTCCCCCCCCCACCTCCCCGGGTCTGCACCCTCAAGCATGACCATTCCCCAGAGGGTGCGCAATGCACTCGTCATGTAGGCATACACCCATCCCCTCCCCCCACCCCCCCATCCCAGTCTGATATCCAATTGGTATCCTTCCCCGATGTACATTTAGGTGATGATCAGGGAAACCAGTTTTCTGGTGAGTACATGTGATGCTTGTTTTTCCATTCTTTGGATACTTCACTTAGTATAATGGGTTCCAGCTCTCTCCAGGAGAACCAAAGAGATGTCGTATCATCGTTATTTCTTATAGCTGAGTAGTACTCCATGGTATACATATACCACAGTTTACTAATCCATTCGTGGATCGATGGGCACTTGGGTTGTTTCCACATCTTTGCGATTGTGAATTGTGCTGCTATAAACATTCGGGTACAGGTGTCTTTGTTAAAGAATGACTTTTGTTCTTCTGGGTATATGCCCAATAATGGAATTGCTGGATCAAATGGTAGGTCTACTTGAATCTGTTTAAGGTATCTCCATATTGCTTTCCATAGGGGTTGCACTAGTTTGCATTCCCACCAGCAGTGTATGAGTGTTCCTGTCTCTCCGCATCCACGCCATGTTTTCTTTATCTTTTTCCAGCTTTATCGAGGTTTAGTTCACAATCAGAAATCATATATATTTAACGTGTACAACTTGATTTAATATGTATACACTGTGAAATAATCGCCACAAACTAATTAACATATCCATCACTTCATGTAGTGACTTCTTTCTTTCGTGAGAACACTTAAGATCTACCCTCTTGGAAAATTTCAAGTATACAACACAGTATTGTTAACTATAGTCACATTGCTGTACATTACATATCCAGAACTTATTCACCTTGCATAACTGAAACTGTACACCCCTTCGCCAACATTGTCCCTTTTCCCCTCCCCCCAGCCCCTGGCAACCACTATTCTACTGTCTGCTTATATGAGTTTGATTATTTTATAGTCCACATATAAGTGAGATCATGTGGTATTTCACAGCAAAAATGTTTTGAAAGCCAGTGCTTTCAGGGTGGATCAGGCCAGGTAAACAAGTTCACCAGAGCATTTCAGGCTTAAACTTTCTTGGATACTCCCAAGAGGCAGTCACAAATCTAGTGGCAGGAGTCTTTATTTGGTTGCTATGATGACAGGGACAGGAGGTATTGCACTAACTATTGCACCTCCCTAAAACTCATTAAGCCCCTCACCTTTGTTTTACCAGCCCACACTCACACCCCCCACCTGAGGATTGTGATGCCCGTGAGCCAGTGGGGTCATCAGTCAGTGACCTGTGTTTTCAGACTTGAACCTGTGTCATCCTCAGCTGGACACAACATCTGTCTTATTACAAGGCACACAGCTGAGGGGAAAGAAAGAGTCACCAACCCAGGAGTTAAGTCCATTTTCTATGAAAATATATCTTCTTAGAACAACATAAGGTGTTCCCTTTGTCTCTGATTACAACTATTGCATTGATAAGTTTGAAAGAGAAGGGAGGCAGACTCCCCATTATGTGCCAAGTACTGTGTTACATACCCTCACACACACCTTCTTAACTAGAAACTCAGTTGGTAAACAATTAGATCAACAGATACCAGCATTATTTTCAAATTGTGACCAATCTCTGTCTTCTGTATTTACTGCAATCAATCTTCCCTCTACGCCTACCAACAAATTTTCTGTTTGAAATCTTAAATCTGGTAACCATAGTAATGAAGCAGAGAGAAGGGGATATCTTAGAAATGCACTACAGATACTCCACCAAAAACAAAAACAAAGTCTCATTTTATCCATTATTTTCCATTTTCCTTCTCCACCTTTTTTCCTCTTGCAAAAGCTGCTTACATGAAGCTATAGCTAAAGTGCTAATGAACAAACAAATGGTTGCAGGGAAAGTAGAAGAGAGCTAGGGCACAGGTGATCTACAAAACTAAATAATAAGCCAGAAAAATGGAGCATAAACTGTGTTTCTGGTTCAGTCCACTGCTTTGAATGTCCTTAGGAGAAGCAATAGGAAAGTGCCTCCTGATGGTTTACAGTGTTCACCTGCTTCAGTAACTGCTAATTTTAAAACAGAACCTACAGTCCATATTCATCAAAGAAGAGCTAGCTTACCAAGATGATTCAAAGTCAGAAGGAAATAAGATTAGCCAGAGAAAGCAGGTTTATGGTTTTTTCACCTGGAGAAATACGTTTGTTCTGCAGCTGTGGAAAGCAATGATGTGATGGCCCACAGACGTTTCTTTCCTCAGGACATGCCTCACTCCCCCACTGCTCGAAACCTCCTAGCACTTCTCCAAGTCACACCTGGGTGATTTCATCATGAACCTAACCCATCTCTTCAAAGTTGATAGGAAGGCAGCAAGAGCCAGACCAAACAGAGATATGATCCTTTTTATTGAGTTCTTAGTTCTTGACTTTATTGAGCCCCCTGCAGAAACAAACAACTCACAAAACTTTGACTGCAAACAGCATTGACTCTCCTCCCTCTGAGCTCCTTCCAGCAGAAACTGAGCAGTGAGAAGGAAGAGAGGAAAGAAAGAGGTGGCTATTTGGAAGGTTGATATTATTGTTTGGAGCCTCTAGGGCCTGCCTAGGCTATCAAAACTGGATATAAAGACCGGCCTCCATGCTTGGCCTCTAAAAAGATACATATCAGTGACTAATTCTTTATATAATGTTCAAGGTTACATGATACTATTTGGAAAGTTTTCTTATTAAATATTATATATTTTATATACTCTATTAGAATCTTCTTAAAAATTATAACAGCAACAAGGGATGCGGTGCTTAATTGAAACTGTTAGAAATGATGAAATAAAATATTATGCAAACCAAAGATAATTGAAAGAGAAAATACATATGAACAGAAATATTGTGGTTGATTAGAGTAGGGTTTCTCAAAACCGGATTAGAATGACTAGAAATTTCTGAGAGGTCATGGAAGGCCATAGCTGGGCATAGCTTATAGAATACATCTTTCCTGAACTTGGGTCAGCACCTTCAATGTGGTTTGCCCTCTTAGACTTATTACCTTAGCAATTTTTATACACAATTAGAAATTCCCACAAATAGAAGATACATAAATGACCACCTACTCCCCTAACCCATCCCGTGTCACCAACAAATTGTTAAATACTTGACCAGCTCTAGCAATGGGGAATTCATTACCTTCCAAGGTGGTATGTTCCATGTTCAGTCACAGAGTTGTTAAAAGTTTGTGCTCATATAGAGTTGAATTCTGTTTCCCTGTAATATCAACCAATTATTTCTAATTAGGTCCCTAGAAGCCATTAGTACAACTGTAAGCCTGAATTCACTCTTTTGAAAACACTTGTCATATGAGCCAGGCTCATTTCTTCTTCTCCTTCTCCTTCTCCTTCTCCTTTCTTTTTTTTTTTTATTTCTCATTACTTCTTAAGGCCAGTATTTTTTGTTCCTTTTATTCTTTTTCCTTCCATGGTTCCTTACGTGGTGGGCTTTCAGGAACGTTCACCACCCTGGAAGGGTTTGCTTGCTCCCCACCTGCCTTCAGTCTGTCCTGTTTGTATCTCATGATCCTACCCCCTTTTCTAGCCAATGACTCAGGAAGAAAAGTCTATAAACTGGGATATCAATGAGATTCTCTCTTTCAAGAATTTGAACAAAGGTTCTGATACCCTAATTAGATGATAGAGAACTTGAGCCGAACAGGTTCCCACAAAGTTGAGGCTGATGTGGCCTGGTTGGAACATGCATGAGTAAAGTAAACTAGTAGGAGAAGAACAGAAATAGGAAAGAATAACAGCCCCAAGATATTGAGAATAATCTCATTTTTCCGACTTGCTCATTGGAGTTCTTGAGCTGGGTAGCCCTGCTTACACCATCATGCTAACATTTATTGAGCACACACTATATACTGTTATAAGCTTTTCATGTGCATTATCTCACTATATCCTCTCAAAAATCCTATAAGGAAGGTGCTATTATCTCCACTTTACTGCAGAGGAGACTGAGGCATGTAAAGGTTTGAGTGACTTACCCAGCTCTCACACTGGTTAGTGGCAGAGCCAAGATTTGAAACCAGGAATTCTGGTTCCAGAACCCAGGCTTCTCAACTCTATAGGGCATTACTTCCCTATCCTTGGAAACTCATGAGATTATCTTATAATAATTTTCTTATAGTAATTTCATAAAGACATTTCCCATTTGTTTTAAGCTACCATGAGTGGTTTCTGTCCTTTGTAACAAATCTTTCCTGATTAAGATGCAATATGATTGAAAGATACCAACTTGACAGAAGCAGTGCATTCCGTGGATGTCTCCAGACATTGCCAAATGTCCCCTGAGGAGCAAAATTGACCCCAGTGAGAACCACTGTTCTTTCCACACATTCTAGACTCCCTTTCCTAATCCCACACTAAGTGCAGGACTCCATCTGCTTTATCCTTGTTTCTTTCCAACGCTTGGTACATTATGATAACCATTCTTAATTGAACACTATGGTAACTTGAATTAAAATGGTGTGTTGTAGTTAAAAATCTGGAGTACAGATATATCTGTATCCATCTGGGTTTAGTCAGGAAAACAGAGACACTAAAAGTATTACCAAAATAAAGAGTTTAATACAGAAATTAAGGTTTATATAAACGAGGGGGGGTAACCAGGGAAAAGAAGGTCTAAAAAGCTGTAGTTAAAAAATGGGACTTTAACATGAACCTCTGAGTGGAAAAGCAGGTGTTTACAAAAAATCTGAGAAGCCACCATGTCTAGCCACTAAAGTAAGATCATAAAGTGGGAGTCCACAGAAAGTTCTGGAATGCCACTGTGTCTAATGAAGCAGCCTCATATGACCCCCACCAACTCCCAAAAATAATGGCTACTACCTCCTTTCCACCTTCCAAATCTTCCAAGTTTCCTTCACTGGCAAACCCTAACCTGGAACCAATCAAGAAAAGAATTCTGGGAAATGTAGTTCTTCCCAGCCTTAGACAGGGGCTTCTACAGTAGTGGTGGTGCCAGGTAAACAACAGATAATCCCCCACACAATAACCACTTTGACACCAAATGTGTATGTATGTATATATAGAGAGATTGAAGCACAATAATGGCCTGGAGAATTTGGCAGTCAGGATCATCCAAGTTAGAAAGCAAGCAAATGCTTGGTGTGATTTGTCATTGATGGTTTTGTTATTATTATTTTGAGTTTAGCACTGAGTTCATCCTCTAATCACCTGTCCCCTGCAGTCCCAACGTTTACTTTGCACCCTGAACAGATGGCAAATGATGTTAATAATCGAATAGCTCATATTCCAGATGGAATATGTTCACCTTCATGCTTCCTAGAATTTAGTGTGTCTTTTGAACACTTTAGCTAGAGCAGAATTGACAGAAACTGCTAGGAAAGAATTTCTATATGCAAGGCATTACTTCCCTCTTGAGGAACTGAAATATCACAACCATGTTATTGATTTCTAAACTACCCTCTAAGACTACAGCTGACATTAAGTGAAAACATTTCTGCTTTATAGATTTTGAGCAGAAAAGCAAATGATTATTTTTACATAATTACTTCTAGTCTATTAAAAATATGATGGTGTAGGTGAGGTGTGGTCCAAAGTACAGTGAAATATATATTTTACTATAGAAAATTAGATTCAAAATATACATTAAAAAGGTATAGATTTCAGAGATTGCATGGCCCATGAAGTTTAAAAAATTTACTATCTGGCCCGTTATAGAAGACGTGTGCTGACCCCTGGGTTCAAGAGAGAGCAGCAGGAGTTATGATCTAAGAGGCAAAGGGGACATTACAAGGATTTGTGAGGTTGAGAGCCACTGGAGAGTTTTGAGCTGAAGAAGGTATGTCTTGACTTGCAATTTAACAGGATCCCTCTAGTTGCTCTGTTGAGAGTAGACATTGTTGTTGGGAGCCAGGGGACCATGTAGCAGACTATTGTGATAATTCTGGTGGAAATGATTCTGCTGAGCCACTAAGGGGTGGCTCAGACAAGCATGTAGTGTTGGAGGTGGCAAGAAGTGATTAGATTCTGACTTGAAGCTTGAGCTAATTCAATTTCCTGATAGTAGGTATGTTGTATAACCCCACATAGCTGCAAGGGAGGCTAGAAAATCCAGTCTCTCCATGTGCACACATGTGACCAGCTAAAACAGGGATTCTCATGCAGGGGCGATTTTGCTCCTCCAGGAGACATTTGGCAATGTCTGGAGACATTTTTGTGTCACAACTCAGGGGAGGGGTGCTGTTGGCATCTAGTGGGTAGAGGCCAGGGATGCTGCTAAACATCCTGAAATGCAAAGCTCAGTTTCCAAAAGTAAATAATTACCTGGCCCCAAATGTCAATAGTCTTGCAGTGCTTAACTTAACCCTGAACTAAAGGAAGATCCATCACTGGGAGAAAACTAAAAAATGGGTTTTGAGGGATAACTAGGAGTCATAGCCCAACTCCCTATGCTGTCACCTCAGCCATTTGTAGGCTATGGCAACATCAGTTCCAGGATTTCTGCTCATATTACAACTGAGTTCTGTTTGTTCTCCCTTGCCCACACATTTTCCCCTGTTACTGGGGGTGAAGTTTGTTATGAATAAGAGGTCCTGCTGCCATTTTATTTTTATGCAGAGGCTTGTAACGATAACATGTATGAGCAAGGCAAGGAAAGAGATTTTGTATAATGATAGCTATATGGTACACAGCACACAGTACAGGCATTAATTTGTTTCAAGAGATTTGTAAAGAGAATGTTCCATTAATTAGAATTTCAAGACTTAAAATTGAGGTTTGATAATAACCATACATTTACAGGGATTTTACTTTCTTTGCCAAATCCAAATGAATGGCATATGAGTTCAAATACTCTAATGTTATGCAAACATACCTTAGTCTTTTGTTATGGGCAATACCTGATAAGGTCTAATTTATTTGGTGAAATATTTGAATATATCTAATATATACTGACTTTTAATTTACCTAGCTTTATTATTTTGAATTGCAAATAGATGCATAAATTAAAAATGTTTATATTCTAGCATGTCTTTCTCTTCCAGTTATTTTATTATTATTTTTTTTTATTTCAGCATATTATGGGGGTACAAAAGTTTAGGTTATATATATTTCCCTTGCCCCCCCTCCCTCCCCAAATCAGAGCTTCAAGTGTGTTCATCCCCTAGACGGTGCGCATCGCACTCGTTATGTATGCATACACCCATTCTCTCCCCTCCTCACATCTGCCCAACACCCGATTACTGTTATTCCTAAATGTGCTCTTAGGTGGTGATCAGTGAAACCAATTTGATGGTGAGTACATGTTATTCCAGTTATTTTCTTTGCAAAGAAGGAGGATGCATTTTCTTCAAAAATTCTTAATAGGGTAAATCTAAATTTTACACTATCTGGCTGCTCACTAGCTTAATACTAGGCAAAAACAATGGAAAACATTTCAAATATAGATCATAAATACCTCAGTTTTTGAGTGACATTGTTGAATTTAGGTTTGCCCTAATTTTATATAAATCCAATTTGCAAAAATAAGCTATATAATAAATAAGCAAGGAGATGATTTTTCATATTACAAAAGACTTTTTTCTGCCATTCATTTAAATATTTACTGTATATGTATTCTGACAAGATCAGGTGCATTCAGGGTGGTATGGCCATAGACTGTATATGTATTCAATGTAGGAAGATTCAGCCAAGTATTGCCCTAGATACTGGGGATATCAAGATATGTGAGATTGGGTCCCTGCAGTTGAAAGTTACATGAAAGAGGCAGACAATGTAAATAGCTGAGTATAATATGACACAGTAGGTTCCATTATGAAGGCATGTACCAGATGCTTTAGGAGCTAAGGAGAAACCTATGGCTCAGGTTCAGGGATCAAGCAAAGACATCCTGAATGGGATAATGGCAGAGTGAAATCTTGAAAGACATGAAGGAGCTCTCCAGGTGAAAAGACATGATGGGTATTCTATGCAAAGGGAAGCACTTGAACAAAGTCAAAGGTCATGGAATCCTATGAGAGAAGTAAGTATAAGGCAGGACATAGGGGTCCTCGAATGTCACACAAAAAAGCTTGGGTGTGGTTATTAAGATATAAGAAACTGTTGAAAAGTATTAAGCCTGGGAATGGAAGCAGGGGGCCAATGGCATCGATTCCACTACAGCAGAAGGCAGGAATAGCCTCATAATTTGTGGAGCCCAGTGCAAAATAAAAGTGTAGGGACCTTGCTCAAAAATTATTACGAATTTCAAGATGGCTTTTGCAGAGCATTAAACCACGCACAGGACCCTTCTAAGCACTTGGCCCTGTGTAACTGCATAGTATGCACACCCATGAAGCTGACCCTGGCAGAAGGTATTAGGGCAGGGCTAGAAAGAAGATATTAAGACCTTTATTTGCATGCTGTCTACTCCCTGGTTGGGAAAAAAAGTCTTAAACATATTAACCAGCTACAAATTAGTCTCAATGAGACATAGTAGCCAGTGTTATACTCACAAACTCAAAAAATGGCCAAATGTTCAATCTCTTCATTTTAAAGATGAGGAGATGGAAGAGCAAAAATGTTGAAGGACTGTCCCAAACTCACAAATTTAGGAGGTGGGAAAGATGTGAATTCAACCCAAACCTTTCAGATTCTAGTGTAGTGATTTCCTCTGCTCCTCTGCGACATCCTGGTTATGGAATCTGAAGTGAGAAGGATGGGATGGAATTTCTTTTCGGGGGAAGACTGATTCAGAGGCTGCAGAAAGGGCTGCAATTGGCAAAAAGAGGGATATCTGCTAGGAGACAATTGCTGTTTCCTCTCCTCCCCCAGGAAGCACCACTTTTCTGAGCCCTTACTCAAAATCAAGAGGATCGTTTCAAAACACAATTACCAGGGGGCAGGCAATGTACTAGGGAATAGGGCTACAGAGATGACTTTGACAGGTTCCAGGAGCTCACTCTCTAGTGAGTAAAGACAATAGTGGAAATCAGCTATCAAAATCCAGAGTCCCTGACCACCTATTCTTTAATATGAATGGAAAACAAAATTAAAGAAAATAATAATAGAAAGAAAAAAAGTAAATTAATACTGAAAACCAGTAGGTAGCTACAGAGTCTTTTTCAGATTATAATTCCTTTCATTAGACAAAAGCTATGCCCGCAAATCTCTTCAAGATAAGCCCAGTTTAAGTTAGACAGGAGGAGTAAGTTTTAGATATCTATTGCACATAGTTAATAATAATGTATTGTATATTTCAAAACTGCTAAAAGAGATTTTAAATGTTCTTACCACAAAAAAATGATAAGTATGTGAAGTGATGGATATGTTAATTAGCTGTATTTAATCATTCTACAATGAAACATATATCAAAACATCACATTGTAATCCATAAATATATATGATTATTGTCAATTTAAAAAAAAGATAAGCCCTTGTTACTTTGGGCTCCCTATGAGGCCACTGTGGCCCAATACCATTAATATTCTTAGAAGCTGATTGTTTAAAGGAGAGAATCTCCAAGGCATGTTCTTGTTGGAATATAGAATTAAGAGACATGTAAAGTTTCAGGAGTTTTGCAGGGCTTTGCCTTGAAGGAATCTGTGAATGTGTTAGTTCACAGACCAGAAACTGCTTAGCAACAAGGTGGGGCACATCACCGATCAGGGGCGAATGCAAGGCAACGCCTGTCTTGAAACCTGCAGGCCAGCGCCTGGAGCTTGTGCAAGGCAGAGCTCAGCATGGGGTCACAGGCTAAGGACTGATCAAACAATGCCAGCCCAGCAGACACCTGCAGCTAAAACCAATTAGCTTCAAGGACAGTTCCTACTTCACTCCTGACCACATGTCTCAATTAGTGAGAAACTAGATAAAGAAATATATGGTCTCTATATTTCTGCTTTAGCTTTTCTGTTAATTGGCAATTTTATGTTTAACTTGTATACTCAGCTAAGTCTATTCTTAGGACTTAAGAAGTTTATATTAGAAAAATTTTGTAACCGTTTTCTCACGGACATAGAATTAATTAAGGGATCTCTAGAAAACTTTGGGGAGCCTTGAAGCCTAAACAAATGATCTGTACACACAAATCTGTAACCACCAACAACTAATTGCTGTACCAATAAATACTGATAGGGGATTTCACTCAGGGCCTCCTGGTTCATGGGAATGCTGGAGGACCCCTGACTTCCCCATCACTTTAAACTATACTTTGTCTCTGTCTCTATTATTTCCAGATCTCTTGTGATGATCCTGCCTGGGACCTGTTTTGCTGGGAGAGTAGCTAACTCCTGGCATGTTCTTATCCTTATAAGGCCTATTGTCTGTCTGAAAAAGCTTATGAGGTGCTACTTTAGATATTTCTCAAGCATTAACAAAGAATCTTACAGACTCGCCCTGGATATGGTATTTCCCCTGAGACCCATTCTTATTTGAGAACCCTTTGCAGGCTAAGAAGACTTATTCCAGATTCTTTACATTTCCTCCAACTTCTACTTGGACATTTAATAGCTTGTTCTTCAGTTCTTCTTTGTCCTCTCTCAGTTTGGTATCAGCAGCTAAAAGCCAAGCAGTATCCTCAATACTGTGCCTGGAAATCTTCTTAGCTAGATCATCAGGCTTATTATGTATATTTTCTATTTTCCACATTACTACAGGAAATAGTGTTAGTAAACCTTCCAGTATCCTCTACCTTTCAATAACAACTGCTTTCCTCTCCTCCCAGTTTTCCAACAATCTCCTTGAGGCCCTTCCACCTTCTGCCTCCTGCCTGGTCCCAAAGACCACCACATTTACATTTTTTATACAGCATCAATTATCTATGCAGCTATCTATTACTGCATAATAAATCATCCAACATCTTAGTGGCTTAAAACAACAACAAGCAGTTTATTGTCTCCCACACTTTTGGTGTGTCAAGAATTTGGGAAGATCTCAGCTGGGCAGTTCTGGCTCTGGGTCTATCCTTTGGGTGCAGTCAGACAGTAGCTGGAGCTAGAACAGCTGGGAACTGGCCAGGCATCTTTCTCTTCATGTAGCCTCAGGGATTCTCCATTTTATATCTCCACATGGGCTAGTTTGAGTTCTTTATAGCATGATGGTCTTAAGGCAGCCAGACAGCTGACATGGTGGCTCATGGTTCCAAGCACAAGTTCCAGCTAACCAGGTTGAAGCTTCTTCACTTTTTATGACCTAGCCTCAGAAGTTACTTAGTGTCATTCTACTATATTCTGTTGATTAGGAGCAAGTCACAAACTCACTCAGACTCAAGGGGGAGATAGGCCCCTTGTCTCAATGGAAAGAGTGTTAATAATACATTGCAGAAAAACCACATGGGATAGGAGATATTGTTGTGGCCATCTTTGGCAAACACAATGTAATACAGGCTGTGACTTCCAAATGACAGATGGAAGCATACAGAGGAGAAAGAAGTGGGAACTGCTTCTCTTCTCTTTGCTTTGCCAATATGCTACTATGCCATCCACAGACCAGTTTGAAAGGGCTCTGTAGGATGAGTGTAGGGGATCACATCACATGACCCAAACTATTGGGGGGGTTCTCCACGCCCCCGATATAACTGGGTCCCCGGGCAGTGTGCGTTGCAAGAGATGGGAGAGAAAAAGATACAGACACAAAAAGTAAGGTGAAAGGGTGTGGGGAGGTCAGGGACCACCAGCATTCAAGTGAGCCAGGTGGTACTGACTAAAGTCTAGCACCAGTTTTTTTCTCTTTTTCATGTTATGGATTACAATGATTTCATGTGAAAAGCTCGTGGGTTAGCAGTAGGGCGTATAATCTAAATGGGAACAAAGAAATCTTCTTTCTACTTTATCTAGTTCCTCATTTACCGAGACATAAACTCAGGAGAGAGATAGGAATATTGCCTCAGGCTTACGATAGCAAACTGTTCTTATCTGCTGGGCTGACATCCTTTGATCATTCTTCGCCTTTGGATTACAAGCCCAGTCCATTTGAAGACATCCAGGCTGTCCTTTTGCAGATATCCCTGATCAGTGTAATGTCCCCCTCAAGGTCGAACAGCTTTTGCTCAGTGAACTGACATGTCCACAAGTTGCTCTTTGGCAAAGTCCTGTCCCACTCCTGGGGTTCTCGTGTCTCGACCCTAACCCTCAACACCAAACCATGGCCACTCCATAAAGTTTGCTTTGGAATATTCAACTGACCTGCAGAATGATACTTATAATTTCATTTTATCCTCAGCATCAGACTAAGGATTTATTACAAATCCAAAATTATTTCCAAGTATTGCTATATATGGGAAGAAGTCAATGAGTATTTAAAAGACGAATTTTAAGTGTCTTGGCTAATGGTTGATCTTAGCATAAGTCACCTTCAATATTTTTATGCCTTGCAACAGTTTTAGGTAGAAAAAATTGCCAGTCATGCATTAACATATAACAAGTCTATATCTCCAGGTGAGAACTCTTCTCTTACAGACTGTCCATACAATCACCTACTCTATGTCTCCATTGGAATGTCTCAAGGGCACCTGAATCACAACATTACCTTCCCCCAACCTAATATGATACTCTTTCAGTATCTTCTTTCTCATTGAATAGCACTGTTATCCATCTAGTACTTTAAGTTGGAGGTTAACTTAGACAGCTTTTAATCCATCTCTAAGACCTATTAATTGTCCCTCCATATCTCAAATTGGCACATGGCTCTCTACCTACACCACCACCCCTAGTGCAAATCATTAATGTCTCATCTTAAACATTGCTGTAGAACCTTCTAACTAGTCTTCCTAGATAGAAGATTCACTTTTGCTTTCCTCCAGTCATCTACATTGCAATCAACATGTTTATTTCAATATGTTAATCTGATTATCTCATGTAATCCCCATTAAAAGCCTGCAATATCTCCTCTTGGTTCATAAAATAAAGCTCCATATAGACACAGTACTTTACAAGGCCCTCTATATAATCTTGCCCCTGAGTCATTTCTGAAACCTGGTCTCACCCCACTTTTGCCCTGTGTGCTAGGCCTCAACCGCATCCCTCAATTACAGACACTTCCCAATCCTGCCTTTACCTCTATAATGCTTCTCATTTTTCAGATCTCTAATGAAATAACACTTCCTCAGGGAAAAACTTCTCTTATCTGTGAGATTAGACCACATCCCCCTTCAATAGGCTCTCATAGCATCCTATAATTTTTCTCCAGAGCCCTTATCATAATAATTATACATTCATGTGATTTTATTAATGTTTGCCTTCATCTCAAGGTTTTGAATGCCTTGAAAGCAAGAATTGGATCTATTTTGCCTTTTGCTGGATCCTCAGCACATGGCACAGTGCCTGGTATCTCTGCAGGTCTTTTCTGACCACTCAATCTAAATATCCACTTCTCTGCCACTCACCTCTCTTTAAGTCTCTTACCTCAGTTGTTTTTCTTCAAAGCACCCATCATTACCTCTGTGTGTGTATGTGTGTGTGTCTCATGTGTATATGTACACATACATGTATTATGCATGTATATATATGTATGTGGAGATGTATATGTTTGTGTGTGTATATAATTTGCTTACTTGTTACTGTTTTCTCCTCTAGAATATAAAGTCCAAAAAATCAGAGACTTTCGTCTTGTTCACTTCTGTATCTCCACCACATAACTGGCCCATAATAGGTACCCAATAAACATTTGTTAAAAATATGAAAATTAACGACAGGTGCTCAAGAAATAAATCCCAAAAGTTCCTTCTTTAAAAATCAATGACAAAAATATGCTGCATTGAAAAAGAAATGGTACATTAATATACTCTTCTTACAGAAGAATTGCTTTTCACAATCTGCCCAAAATGACACTTTGACAGTTTTAACTCATTTTATCATACGTCATTAAGCAACATTGGGATATATTTGGTTTACTTTATTTCACCTTTGTTGTTCTGCAAAACTCAGTCAGACTCTTCATCCATAATCTTGAATGAAAGCCATTTGGGGTTTGATAGGGGCAAAAATTCACACAAATCAAATATTTTTAGAGTCTTTGGAATCAGACAATTTGGGAATGAGACAGACCTGAATTTGAATCTCAGCTGCAATATTTACTAGCAATATAACTGTAGGAAGCCACATAAATTCTCTTGACCTCAGCTTCTCTAGGAGACATGTGACTTGTAGGGTCAGTTTGGTGATAGAACTGACTGCAGTATTAAGTTCATGGTACATAGTCATAATCAATAAATGTTATTTATTATTCATGTCTATTTCCAAGTCCCCATGATAGAGAGGAGGGAAGTGAGGCCTTAGAATTGAAGAGAATTTCCCAAGGCCATTCTTTTCACATCTAGGTAATGGACATTTGCCAGGTTCGTGATTAAGCACCATCTAGCCATCATTTGCTCAGGGGACTTTTTTGGTGAAAACCCATTGTATTTGGACTCACACTGTTTCCTAAGGAGGGTTGGAGAGTCCATTATGTCCTTGCATTGATTGAGGCTCTCTACAACCGTCAGTTCCAGCTGAGAAATTTCCTGTTCCAACAGAAGGGAGACTCGGTCCAATCAAAGAATCTGGGTGAGAAATGCAATGGAAAGAATTTTCCCCTATCCTACTTTTTAGGAGTCCTTTTATTTCCTCCTCTCTATGGCATAAGAGAAAAATCAGAAATATGGACATTACTAAAATCTTTTATAAGTACCATGTTCTTTAATTATATTGAAATATTTTGCTTATGGCGAACAATTTACTATTAATACAGTGCAATTCTGGTGAGCTTTAGGTCCAAATTCACATCTAGACAAGAAGTACTCCAAACACAAGAATGAGTAAATTTTATAATAAGTAAAACTGATACATAAAATAAATAAAGTTAGATAATAAATCTCAAACAAATTGCATAGTGCCATGGCAGTGCTTCATACAGAAGATAGGATTTAAGGAAATCTTATCAAAGTAGGATATAAAAATTGCACATATTGAAACTTTGACCAGATGATTTATTTTCTGTCAGAATTTGACTACTCAGTGAATAACAAAACAGGGTCAGCTAGAAGTGTTTACTGTTCAGTTACTGAAGACAGTGGATGATGGATAATTAACTAATTGGATTCCTAGCTAATTAGAAGAAATGGAGAATACATGCTTAAAATTTTTCCCTTACTGGGAGGACCTGACTTGCCCTGTGAATATGCTCAACTGAGCTATGCCTACAGATTGTTCTTTATTTTAGCTTCAATTTATCCATGACTCAAGCTCATCTCTATTTTGCCCTCCTATAGGAGTCTTACCATATTACCATAACATTTTATTCTGAACCTGTCAGAAAGTCAGTCATTTATTATATCCCAAAAGTTTCAAATTGGTTTAGTTATGTTTTCTAAGTCAAAACCATACCCTTTGATGTGAATAATTTAAGGTTCTATATTTAAAAGGCATTGAATGAATCATAATGGTAAACAAGAAGACCCTTAAACTAGCATTTATACTTCCTGCATGTGAAAAATTAAATGGATAATTTCTACCCACAACAGATTTATTTTTGTGGCAGAGAATTTTAAAGAATTGATTTAATTAGCTGTAACTATGCTCAGAAGCATAATTTGAAATGCTGTTGAATGAATGAGGAAAGTATTTTCAAGCACAGGGAAAACCCTCTTAAAATTCCCTTTTGTTTGTTATTCAGCAAACGTTTATTAAGCACCCACAGTTTGCATGGCAATATACAACATAATGAGATTCTAACCTGGCATCCTTCTATTCTAGCTCTGGTAGTTAATTGAATGAGTGGATGAGTTAATCTCTTCCGCTGTCCATTCACAGTATGTGGGGAAAGATTATAGAAATTAAACAAATGAGTCAGTCTGAAAAGAAATGTGAACATGTACATTTGTGTTTACTTTTGTTTTGTGTGCTAAACACAGTTTACTACCTACCTACCCTTTCTATTTCTTTAGGGGCTTAGGAATTTTTAAAGAACCTTATCTCACTCAGGCAGTGAACTATATGCTTAATCATGAGTTTCTAACTGTTTACAGAGATGAGAACTGTAATTTGCAAGATTTTACAGATACGGAAAGAAAACACAGCAAAGTAAATTTGGGCAGATAAGGGGAAATGTATTGTGAAGGGTTGTTTCCCTTTGAAAAGTAATTTTAGACTTAATAATATAGAATAGGTTGTACATTTTAGAGATGGACATTAGAACTCATCTAGGATACTGGTTTCCAACATTTTACATTAGAGTTACTGGATTTTTAAAAATATAGATCCTAAATTCTCATCCCCACAAATTTTGATTCAATTGGTCTGGAAGGGGTTAAGAGGGGAGGCGGGCATACATGTATTTGTAGTTCTCCAGAAGCCAAAGGTGAAACCCACAGATCTAATGCAGATTGACATTTTTGGTATGAGGTCCCTGAGGCCTTGAAAGAATAAGTAGCTTACCTAAAGTCAACACAGCTTATAAGCCTTGGAGCCAGGCCTAGAACCATAGTATCCGAATTCCCAAACTGGATCTCTCTTTGCTAAACCAATTGGCACCATTTCTATTTCACTCACATACGGGTTGAAATCTAATTAGCAATTAGCAGTAGTTGGAAGGTCCAATACTGACTATAACACATGTCACAAACAAGTCCCCTCCTCCTGTATGCTTCCTTTTCTCACTAAGCACTGAATAAGTATTCAGATAGTTATGATGACACTATAATGATTATGAAAGACTTCACTTATTTGAAACTTTTGTACCCATAAAATATATCATTCATATTTTAAGGCAAAGAAAACAGATTTAATATTTGAATCTGAGTCCAATTTAAGTCTTCAATATTAAGTCTATATAGCTGAGCACATGGAAGAACTCAGATGTCAGGCTGGATTTTCTTGGTTAGTTTCTTTATATGATAATACCTTTAGGTCAGCTTCTTCCAGCTTCTGAAAGCTCCATGCAATTAGAGCCCTTGTCCAACTTCATAAACTGTCTCCCAGCACCTAGCACAATGCTTGTCAAACAAGCAACACTCAATAATTAATGGTTGAACAAAAAAATCCATTATTACATTTTGTTAAGAAATTAGAATGCCTTGAGCCAATTTGTGTAGGACAATACCATATAAATAAAATTATTAGAAAGATGACTTTATAAAGTAGTAGTTTTACAGTTACTTTTTACAAGAGCTTTGGCCTGATTTTTGTGATATACCTGGGCTGATTAAAGGTTATAATTAATGTCTTTTATTGGTAATACTAGGTACATTCATTAATAAGATCTACCAACGTATCAAATAAATGAGCCTTCTGTTTTCTAGCCTGATTTTCCTAGAGATCAAATCTACATGGTGAAGGATAACATGTAGTGTTTGGCAATTATTCACACTTGCTATCTCTCCAGCTCAAATTCCAAGTCATTGCCAGGTTGCAATAAAATATTCAGCCATGTTTAGGGCTGGCCTCACCAGAGGTACTGTATCACAACAGGCAATCTTGATAAACCAAAGGCCCCAAGGACTTTGTTAAATTCTCTTTTTCATTTTCAGGCTGCATATGCCTCCCACAGAGAGAAGTGGCACGTGAGTACTAATCTAGCTAAGTGAGCCATATAGGGGCGAGGGGAAACTTGCCTTTTCCCCAAAAGTTCGCTGAAAGATCAACTCACAATTAAGGCAGATTAATAATAGAAAGGTTTATTTACCAATACCATGCGCATGGGGAGAATTGCAAGAGTAATTACCCAATATCCCAATGAAGTTCAGATATTTTTATACCTGTCCTTTTGGAGGGGAGGGGAGGGGAAATATGGAGTACAGGTAATTCTGTTTAGGGGTGACAAAGGGTGCTAGGAAGGACAAATGGATGGGGAGACAGATTGACTTGTAAATATTCTTTTTTTGCAAATTACATTAACCTGAGAGACAGATATTGTGTTTAAAATAATTTAAGCCAGGTCTACTTGCATTCTTGATTTTCTTTCCTGCAATATATAGAGATAACAGGGAGAGGAAGGGAAGTCAAGTGCCCCCTTTGATCTTTTGATCAGGTCAGCCTAGTTTATACAGATAGAGGAAAGGTCAGTCCTATTTATGCAGATAGAGGAAAACCCCCTTCCAGTGCTTTTTTAAAATCTCCAATGGCCTTTAATTCAAAATATTCTTTATACAAAGCAGTCATATTCTGGGGTGAAATTTCCCAAGCTCCTTCAGCCACATGGAAGCCAATCTGTCCTCCCTTCCAGGTTCTGCAGCTACTCACCTGAGCACATATACTATTAGGTCATTGAATATGAAATGTCTGATTTTGAATCAAAAGTTTAGTTTATTATATCTCAAATAAGAAGCAGTACAATTAATCAAAGTATGTACCTAAACTATCGACGCAGCTTTGCCATCCTAACGGCAGCAGAGAAGCCTGGAGAGCAAGTGGCGATGAAATCGTGAAAGGCGTTTTCCACAGCTTGTTGAGAACTGAATATTTTTCCTTGCAAAAAGTGGTCCAAAGCCTGGAAGAAGTGGTAGTCAGTTGGTGCAAGGTCTGATGAATATGGTGGATGACAGAGAGTTTCCAAGTCCAGCCTCTGTAGTTTGAGCAGGACTGTTTTTTGCAACATGTGGTCTTGCAAGAGGATTAACCTATGTCTACCGACCAATCTCAGCTGCTTAATTGCAAGCATCCTCATCATTTTGTCCAATTGGTTGCAGTAGATATCTGCTGTAATCGATTGACCAGGTTCATGAAGCTATAGTGGATAATACCAGCCATGTACCACCAAATAGATACCATTAGCATTTTTGATGAATATTTGGTTTTGGACTGTGTTTTGGCACTTCATCTTTATCCAACCATTGTGCTGAATGCTTGTGATTGTCAAAAAGAATCTATTTTTCATCACACATAACAATACAGTGTAGAAATGGTTCACCTTTATGTCATGACAGCAAAGAAAGGCAAGCTTCCAGACGATTTCTCTTCTGATGCTCGTTTAATTCATGAGGTACCCATCTGTCCAGCTTCTTTACCTTGCCCATTTGTTTCAAATGCTCCAATCTTGTTAGAATAGTAACATCAAACCTTGCTGCTAATTCACGCATGGGTTGAGATGGATTTGCTTCCACTGGTTTTCAACTCATCATTATTCACCTTGGTCTCAGGTCACCCAAATGGCTCACTTTCAAAATTAAAATCACCAGAATGGAACTTCTCAAACCATTGACATACTGTGCATTCATTAGCCACATCCTTCCCAAACACTTCGTTGATATTTCGAGCTGTCTGCACTGCATTGGTTCCATGATGGAACTCATATTCAAAAATAACATGAATTTTTGATTTATCCATGGTTTCACAAAAATTGCTCTAAAAAAAATGTGAAATATAATCACAAGCCAAAACACGTGTTTGAAAGACTGAGGATGTACCTTCACAATAGGGAAAAAAAAAAAAAAAGAAATTTCAAAGTGAAATGACAGAGATAACAACCGTCAAACTTAGTACTTAAGGAAGTAGGACATTTCATACTTAATGACCTAATATAATCTAATCTACCCATTCTGAAGTCCTTGCACTTCTCTTTAAACTGCACACTCCCCATTTTGCACATGATGAAGTATAATTAACTGAAATAGCTCTTCTCACCTTTCTTACCTCTCTGGAGATCTGCTATTGAACTTACAAAACTCATTTCAGTACACGAAATACAATTTGTCATTGTCGTACTATTTGAGTTATAGTTGAGCTGTCATTCATATTATAAGTCCTTCATTTAGTATATCTTTTATATGTGGCTGAAGGCATTACTGACATGCAGTAAACATTCATGAAATAAAATTAATACCAAGTTTTGTTGTCTTTTGGGAAACATAACCATTATTATCTGGAAAGATAAAGAGTTTAGCACTTCTGGTGACTCAAAGGGGTTGCACAGTATTGTGGAAGGCAGTAATCTAGTTACAGAAAATGATTTAATTGATGGCTATTTACAGCTAAATTGTTATGAATCAGGTCATTTCAATCCCACATTTACAACCCCACCATTGGGCTCCCTCTTTGACCCAACCACACACCTGGATCCCATACATTTGTCTCTAAGGCTATTTGCCATTTATGCTGAGGAATAAATACAATTTTTCAGTCTTTTATCTAATTCATGTAGAAAAAAATCAACACAAAATATCACTGACATCAGCTAAAATGACACATGTTTAAATATGGTAGAGATGATTCACTAGCCAAATAATCAATGTTAAAAACTGACACAGGAAAAAATTAGCCATAGTGAAAATATTTACACCAAATAATGAATATTTAATCTCTGCTATATAACTGAGATGAACTAGGGGGCTGGAGGGGAAACAGGTGTACATTTAAGGGGTTCATCTTATATTTAACATTAACATTAAAGCTAGTGTTAATGTAGGAACTGGGCTGTGAACAGGCCACAACACTAGAATTTCCTTACTCAGGACCAAGCACACAGCAGGGACTCAGTAAATGTTTTTTGAATGAATGAATGAATGAATGAACAGTCTTCTTCATAGATTTACAGTATAATACTGGGATTTGGAGAACTGGCTTTAAAACAGTCTGTTTGAATCGATGGATTAATAAACTAGATTTTGGGAAAATCAGTACTGAATATATTGTAGGTGTTTCTGTTTGTTAGTTAAGTAAAATGACCACAAAGTCATTATTCTTACCCTTAATTTCTCAGCCTGAAAAGTTAATGAACTGTATCTGTTCCATGAGTAATTGAGTTGAACTTGAAAAAGAACTCCCTATTCCAAAAGCCTCCCACATCACCAGTTAACTGTGATTTATCCTTTTACTTTTGAAAAATTTTAAGCATCTTCCATCTAACTTGACTGACAACCAATCTGTGCTTCCTCTGTCTTTATTCTCCCAGGAAGAAGACGTTACTCGTGAAAGTCGTTTTAATTTCAGTGGTTATGGGATGGGTCACTGCCTCCAAGCGAAAGATGGAACAGCTGTCAAGGCCACACCTGCCAACCCGGTCCCACAACCCCCAAAAGATGCAGACGCCATCAAGAAGAAGTTTGTGGACCGGGCAAAAAGGATTGACACGATATCTCGAGCTGCCTTCCCATTGGCCTTTCTCATTTTCAACATCTTTTACTGGATCACATATAAGATCATTCGGCATGAAGATGTCCACAAGAAATAGATGTGCCCTACAGACCTGGGACCTTCTTGCCTCAGCATTGTGCTTGTAAATACACAGTGAAATTGTCTTTATATCACTTTGACGGAGGAGAAGATTGAGGGAGGGGGGAGGGAGGATCATGGGGGTGGGTTACCTGGCACCTACATGAAAAAAGACAAGTTATGCAGGCAATGAAGAAAACTGCATAAAATTAAGGTGTTGCAGAATCACGTGAGCATAATTCCCTTCCATAGTCTTTAGCATTGTTCTTTCAGATGACGCATCAATCAGATATGATATGCAGGGTCAAGTTCTAGAACGCTGTTTACTTTTTTGGTTTGGTTTGGCTTTGACTAATTCTGGTACTGACAAGTTAGCTTAAAATACACACACACACACACACACACACACACACACACACACACACACTCCTTGAAAATGCTTACCATCTGACCATAGTGACTAGCCTATAGTGAGTTGAGGACCAAACTTTTTCAGGAAAATGCTGCCTCGTTTTTAAAACAAGCCTCCTAAGCTACATTCTTTACCATGTCTGTGATTAGTGTTTCACCTGAGAAGTCCTTTTGTGGGTTGTAAATTATTTCTACTTATCCAGAAAAACAACAAATAAACACGAATGACAAAGAACAAATTTCTATATTACTGTCTGTTAGGTGTGTATTTTAATATTATTTTTCTCTCCTGGATGTAAATTTGGAGTTTAAATTATGTATCGTGTAATTGATTTGATAGTATACCCTCTTTAAAAAAAGTGCTCATTTTATTTTAGAACCAAGTTAGCACACTATATATATTTTTTCGCTTTGGCTATACTTATGTGCAACTTCAAGTGCCCAAGTGTGATTTAGCCATTGCAGCCACTCGGCCACAGTATTTATGGAGATGGTGTGTCCTGAACAGTGTAGCTCAGATTAGCTTGAACTTTCCATTTCTGCTCTCATTGTAGGTGTAACTAATAGTCCTAATGTCAACTGATCTGTGATTTCTACTGTCAATCTAAGTGAATATCGTTTTCAATATCCTTGACTAACTTAAAGAATTTTGAAATTGTACTGTGATTTTCATAACCTGTTGCCTTTTTGGTACCAGAGCTACATGGTTTGAATCCTGGCTACATGTTTTAAGTAAAAAAAAAAAAAAAAAAAAAACGACGTATTTTTGCTTACTCAGACAAAAGACAATGTGTAAAAATATAAGGAAATAATTAAATTTTACATGTGCTGTAAAAGGGATTATTTAAAAAAAGCTTTTGTTCAATTTCAATAAAGCTAAGTGTGCCACAAACTTACCTAGAAGCTTTCCATTTTTGCATTAAAATGTAAATGATTCAGATGACAACAATAACTTAGATTTTTGTATTTGGTCTTCCTCATAAGCTTGACACATTTATAGAGCTATTATATTATTGATGCTTATAGTATCCCCATGAAGAAAGAAAAAAATACATTATTCTCATTGTAGAAATAGGGAAATGGGAGCATTAGTAGCCATTGTGAGCACAATCTATAACAACACTGGGTATTTCATATGAGACATAGAAAGCACTGAGGAATCATAAAATCTTAAGGTGAAAAAAAAACTTAAGAGACCAACTCATCCAGCTACCTATCCTGATTTTGTCAGGAATGGAGTTTCAAGATGAAAGAAAAATTCTGAGAGCCCCAGTGAAGTAGAGGGAACTCATCTTGACGCTTGAACGTTTGCCTTAATCAAAGATATTCATCATAATAGGAAGATGTGGGTTCATAAGTCAATGTTTATGGCCTTTTAAACCTATTCAAATATTGAATCATTTTCACATAGAGGATTATTGTAGAGTGACTAAAAGCATGAACTTTGGAGATAGAGAGGCTAGCTCAGCCACCTGTCAACAGTGTGATTGGGAATGAGTTACCTGACTTTTCTGAGTAGTTCCTGTTTCATAGAGTTTCAGGAGGACTGACTGAAAAAATGCAACATAAAGCCAGTAGCATGGTATCTAACACATAGTAAGTTCTCTATAACTAATTGATAATAAAATAATTATTGTTATGGGCAAGAAGCTTCATAATGTCTAGCCTTGGCAAGTTCAATGACATGCTTTTTGCATCATTCCTAAACCACTACTTCTGTCTTATTGCTCATTCCTTTCCAAACAAATAAGGTGAAGTGTTTGTTTTCAATTCTTTTTCTTCCTCTGCAAAACAGTAAAATTAAGGCCTCCCAAAGATGGGCCTGACCCCACAAGTGTTCTAGGAAAAACCCTGGATGCTGTATACGGCAGGGTGGGGAGTCAGTTTAGGGAGAAAAGCCTAAGTTAACTGGTCATGTTTAATAAATGTATGTACCATATAATTTTGTAGGAGGCACAATCACCCCATTAGAAAATTGAAAAGAGATTCACCTCTAAACATATCTGCCAGCCACTCAAATAGGCAAAAGCATCCTGGATGGCAAGAGGGCTTCTTGACTTTTCTCTGGTTCTAGTCTACATTCAGTGGAAAGAATTAAGTGCCCTAATTTGGATTATATAAATAAGATAAAATCTCAGAGACAATATTTTGAGTGCCACATATTCTGGTAAAACAGATAATCCCCCTATAATGGTGTTAGAGATTTTATTTAGGACATTTTTCTTTTGCAATAGTATTTGAAGGAAAATAGTTCAAGAGTAAAATTGTGGCTCTGAAGAAGAGACCTTATTATCAGTTTTCATTAGATTGGAAGTTTCTGGAAGAAAATGGCTATGCTTTCATGGGTTTTCCATAATGCCTGCCAAAGCTGGAATGCACAGTGGATATTATTACTATCACTAGAAAAATGTTGGTGAAGGAAGATATGCTATGCCTGTTGACAAAGTTATATAAGTTTTCCCCAACCCAGAAATCACACAAGGTAACCAACTACTGCTCTCAGTTTTCAGATAATGGATTACTGGGGGATTTGTCTTTAAACATTTTTCAATTTCTACCATTTGGTTTTAAGAACTTAAGGCTTGAGACTCTTTATGGCATTCTCCAATACCTTAGCTCTAAACAGATGCTACAAACCAGACTGGCTGTGGATTTTTAAAAATGCTTCCAAGCAGTGTTAGCATTAAGCTCCTCATCTATGCCACTGAACAGAACTGCCAAATTCTGAAAGCAAAATTTCCAATAAAGATTAAATGAATATCATTTTACATTTCACTTACTGCATTAATATCAAATAAGAAGGTTCTAACCAAAACATAGCACAAAATTCCATATCATATGATTCACAGCTTTGGAAATGGGAAAAAAATCTATTCAGAATTTTTTGTAGGATTTATGCATTGCCTACTTTAAGCCTGAAGCCAATTTGTGTGATAAGTCTAAATCATATGTCTGCCAGATATTCTTTTTTAATCTTTCAACCTCTGCTTTAAACTTTTTCTAACTTTCAGCAATTTGAGTTTGGTTTTTTAAAAAGTATAATTTGAATGATTCAAGCTATACATATTCTTCATAGGTCACAAAGTAGAAAAACTAAAGATAACACCACAACCTCGTATTCATATAGTGCTTTCAAAATATCAACATGTTTAATGTCTGCAACAGCATTTCCTTCTAACAATCATTCAAGGTGGCCAGATCACAAAGACTCAATATCCACCCTTTGAGCAACAGAAAAGTAGAGGCTCCATGAATTAAATGCCTCACCCCAAATCACCTATCATGTTAGAGGTTGAACATCCAGCACAATTTGTCTCTTAACAGGTCAGACTACATAATTTCACTATATCCACACTAAGAAAATAAAATCCTGGAAAATAACAAGTCATGGTACCACTGACCCACACTCATGGATGACAAAAATAAATTGGCAAAGGAGGGTATACCATAGAATATTTCCACGGAAAATGCCTAAGAGAAATAGCTCAAAATTGTGCATACAGAATTGAGAACATCTCAGAGAGCCAATATCTCATGTAATTGAATGGCTTAAAGGATACTAGTATTGAAAAAAAGACAAACAAATTTCAATTTCAAAGGTGTTTATTTCCATTTTTGAAGGAGGAAAAATGACCTTCACTTTGTCACACATGCTCCCACATGAGAAACGAGGCACTATTCCTACTCTGGGTGCAAATGCAGTTTTAAAATGACAAGTAACATAGCTCCCCTAAGCTGAGGGCAGTATGATTAGATGTTTTTAGACTACAAGCCAGCACTCAGAAAGGACATTATCACATTGGCACAAATGACTCATAAATAGGTGAATGTATCTTCAAAGAGGCGAGCAAAGCTCTGGAGTGTTCTTTGTGACGTGTGCACCAACACTGGCCTTCCTATGGTAGGGCCCAGGGCTCCTCATGGAACGAACAGCTTGGCCAGTCCTCATGCAGACTGAAGCCTCATTAGAGGCTCCAGGTCCTCAAAAATGATGGAACCAAGAACAAGGATAACCTTCAAGTGAAAGCATCAGGACTAAGAGTTCATCAAATTCAATGGATTATCATTTCTTAAATTACCCCATCTTCTTAAGGAGGAAGATTTAGGACAGGATAGTGAGGAAAGGAGAAGAGATAAAGGGAAGACATCGGCCAGAAAGTTAATTTTAAGACATAAATCAGATCATGTCACTCTGCTTTAACCTCCAGTGGCTCCCCATCTTACTCAGAGGACAAGCCAGAGTCCTCACTGGGGCTGTATGATCTGACCTGACCTGCCCCCACCATGCTCTCCCATACCTTCTCCCTCCAGGCATAGTAGCCACCTTATCAGTGCTTAAACATGCCAAGCACAGTTCTACCACAGGTCCTTTGCACTTGCTGTTTCTTCTGCCTGGCACCTCTTGCCCTGAACCAGGGGTTGGCAGACTTTTTCTGCAAAGGACCAGGTAGTAAAAGGTTTAGGCTTTGCAGGTCATACAGTCTCTGCTGCAACTACTCAACTCTACTACTACAGTATGAAAGCAGTGCTCACAGACAATGTGTAAACAAATGGGTGTGGCTGTGCTCCAATAAAACCTTATCTACAAAAGCAGGTGGCACAACAGATTTGGCCCACGGGCTGTATGTTGACAATCCTTGCTCCAGATGTATACAGGGCTTATTCAATTACTTATTAATAATTCAAGCCTCTGCTCAAATGCCTTCTTATCAGAGAAGCCTTCTCTGACCACCTTGTATAAACTAGTACCTCCCAATCATTGTGCTATTATTGCTGCCTTATATTTTTCATAGCATTTTTTCACTTTCTGACAATTGATGCACTCTCCTCTCTCTCTCTCTCTCTCTCTCTCTCTCTCTCTCTCTCTCTCTCTCTCTCTCTCTCTCACACACACACACACACACACACACACAGACAGCTCCAGATGGGAAAGTGGAAACTGGTTCATTGTTGTATTCTAAGGATCTAGATCTGTGCCTGGTACTTAGTAGGTGTTTAATCAATATAGTATTTGTTCAATGAATAATTGAATAGTTACTATTTATTGGGGAGTTAATTAAGTGTTTTCATGGGAGGCTTAGAGATAGAACTAAGGAACCTAATATTACTCAATTAAATAGTCTGTAACAATGAAGGAATTGCATTAGATAAACATTTTCCAAAGAGTCTTCTGAAAAACACTACCTCTATAGATCCTTAAGGGTCTGAGATATTAGCAGTCCTGTCTGGATTGAGTCACTGTAGTTTCATGACTTTTATCCAAAGACATAAACATTATGAGATGTGGACAATCTAAGAAGTACCCCAGGGGATCTCCTGTGTTTTGGACATATTTCTCCATACCCCTACTATGTAGTAGTAACTCAGTTTCCCCTAAATAGTCAGGATCAATCACCCCAGCTAGTATAGTATTGCCTGCTGACTCCCTGGCACGAGGAGCCCAGGGTGCCGGATAGCAGTCTTAATTCCTCGGTGAAATCACTGTTGTATTACCTAGAGGAAGTAGAAGTAGATATTCCAGAAAAGGTTGCAGACTTGAGGTTTTCTATCTAAATAGTCTTAAAGCACAGTTTTCAAAAAGATAAAACCATGACTCTCATGCAAATATAAAATTAACACAAGTCAAAAATTGTATCTAGCTTATCAGTGGATTAAAAAAACTGTAAAATGTTATTATAAAACATTTGAGAAGCTAGGTATTTATAAGCAATGTTAGGATAAGTAAGTTTCCTGGGTTAGATACAAAACTGGCTTATGTCTAACAGGGTCAAAAACAGTAACCTTTGTAGTTATCTGTTCTTTGTGCAGAAATTATTTGCATTTCTATTGAACAAAACTCTACAAGTTCACCTCTGTCTCTACAGAGTGGTAAAATATCCTAGTCAAGCCCAGCACTATACTGAAAGAGCACCTGTAAACTTTTTTGCCTACTTCCAAGTGTCAGATCATTTTTCTGACAATTACAATTCAAATGTAATGCTTAACTATCATCTAACTATCAATATCATACTTTAACAGGACCAAGACCCAGAGAGTTAAAGTGACATGCCCCATATTACATAGCATGTTAATGTACCTCTGAGCTCAGAACACAAGTCCCCTGAATCCTATCCTGGTTCCTTTCTAACTACTCCCATGAGCTTTTTCTCATACATCCCAGGAAGAGAGAATTAGAAAGGGTATTTTCTCTCCTTTAAATTATTCTATCTTCACATGATTTCTGCCCATTGTTCTGGAAGACCGGTGTCATAGCTGTAAAGGCATAGTTTGTGGAGTCACTTCTGTATTCAAATTCTTCCTCTGTCTTTTATTTACAGAGTATCCTTGGGAAAAGCTTTAATGCCCTGGGACTGAAGATAATGTAAAAGATAATAACATCTACCTTACACAATTGTAGATGAGGATAAAATTGATTACGACCCACATTTAAAAGATACTGAATAAATATAAGTTCTCATTTCCCTTTCCATCCACCTTTAATTAATATTTTATTTCACTAATGATGCCATTCAGAAACTATCACCTATAAGTGGAGTCTATTCCTGTGTGGTCTACTATAACTACCGTAATTTTAAATCATTGTCTAAATATCTAAAAGGCTGGTTGAAACGAAAAGATCACATCTAGAGACAATCTGAGCAAACTCCTTTGGTAAAAGGCAACAACAAGGATTTTATTGTTTCACTTTGACCTAATACAGAAAGGAAAACATTTTCCTGATTGAAATGTTAAAACAGCTTCAGTTGGCACAAGCAGGGCCAGTTGGTGGGGGGAAGTTATTAGGAGGACTTTTGCTATATATAACTAATATTGATGTAGCACCGGTACAGTTTACAAATTGCTTTCACATAAATTCTGCCAAATCATCCTGTGAGCACAGGGATGGTGGCCTTGGGCCAGTTTTTCTCAAAGCCTCAATTTATTCTCTTGTAAAATGGAGAAGTATAATGGTTTCCCATCAGAGAGCCTAGCATGGAGTAGGCCTTCAGTACATAACCATCATCATCATCATCACCACCAGGTGTATCACCACTACCACCACCACCACCACAGCCATCATCATCATCATCATCATCACCTTATGGATACGGAAACTGAAAACGCACAGTTAAGGGATGGGTCCATTGTCACAGAGGTGGGTCCTGCTTTCAGGTACTAGCTATGTGACTTTAGGCAATGTTTGTAAAATAGAGGTGATGATATTTGCCCCACCTCTCCATCTTTCAAGACCACTATGTGAATTAAATGATAACATGAATGTCAAAGGCATCTGAAAACTATTCCATGGATGAGGAAAGTGGGACACAGGGAGGTGAGGAAACTCGCCAAAGGCACACACATCATAAATGTCACAGCCAAGATTTAAAACCCAGGCAGTCTTTCTGCAGAATCCATACTCTTAGTCACCACATTATATTGCTTCCTCAATAAAAGAAATTATCACAATGAGATAGATGCTATTACCCTCCCCACTCTAACAGTTATACTCCCATCTAAGACTTTTATGTAACATTTTATATATTTCTGTTGTGCAGATATTATCATATTTTTTAAATTATTCATTTCCTTATCCATTCCCCCAACTAGCCTATGAGATTTGAAGGGCACTGTTTCCTAGGGCTGCTATAACAAATTACCAAAAATCAGGTGGTTTAAAACAACAGAATTTTTTTCTCTCACAGTTCTGGAAGCTGGATTCTTCTGGCGATTCTGGTAGTCCTTTGCATTCCTTAGCTTGTAGTTGCATCACCACAACTTCTGCCTCCATCTTCACATGGCCAACGTCCCTCCGTGTGTCTGTCTCCAAATCTCCCTCTCTTTATAAAAACACTTTCAAGGGCCCACCTTAATCCAATATGACCTCATTTTAGATTAATTAATTATATCTGCAAAGGTCCTATTTCCAAATAAAGTCACATTCTGAGGTTCTGGGTCAACATGAATTTTGGGGGGACAGTATTCAACCCAGTATGGGCACAAATTGTGTCTAATTTTATATAGTCTTCCTGACACCTAGCCCAGTGTAAGATATATACAGATATAGCTTAGTGGTTGAACATACAGGCACTGGAGTGAAATTGCCTGGGATCAAATATTCATTCTGCCTTTACCAGCTGTGAGCCTTTGGGCAATAGTTCCAAGTGCTCTATGCCTCAGAGTCCTAATATGTAAAATAGTTAACCTATTTCACATGGTTCTAATGAGATTTAAATTAATTAATTCAAGTCAAGTGCTTAGAACAGTAACTAGCCCATAACAAGTGTTCAACAAAGATTATTAGCATTATTTTTAGACAAGAAACACAGTATTTGTTAAATAACATAATGAAAGCAAGAAGTGCCAGAAAGCACTAAAAAAGCCTATATTTAAGCTGTTAATATTCTAAAATATTTCCACATCAGTCCTTTCTCTGTGTATAGTCTTTTTAGAGCATCAACGAACATGCAATTTAAAAGAGAGAGAAAGGCTATTAGGAGTGAAGGAGGTGAAAAGGAAAAGGCTTGCCTTCCCTTTCCCCTCAGGGGAGAAAATAAAAAAGAGCCATGGAGAAGCAGTATTATTTCTAAGAGACCATGCCAGGAAAATGGAATTGCTTTTCTGAAAGTAGAAGATTAATACCTGGAGGGTCTAAAATGTAATTATGGTATTGATCTCAGGAAAGCCTTGAATGATTCTAACTTTTTTTTCTTTTGTGGACTCTGGTATCATTAAAATGGGCTCAAATGTCAAGTCTGCAGACTGCAAAGTATCTGAACAGCACACATCAAGGCAGGCAAAAAGATCCTGTCAGTGGGTTCCGGGAGGTATATCTCATTCAATGTGTGCCAGCATGGTTCTCTCATATCAGGCAATTTTCTCAATGGTTTTGGTAACTGATTTAACAAGCTATTAATGAAGAGGCAAGGCAACTCTAGGTTGCAAATCAACCCAAAGGTACTGTGTCCTAGTTCCATCATCCTGTGGGGTGACTACAGGGACAGGAGGACCTCAAACCTCAGGATTGGAATGAATTAAAGCCCATATTACATCTTTCCTCTCTAGCCCCGCTGAGGAGATGACTCTTTTTAAAATTCCAGCTATACATCCTGTTAAAAGATAAACTTAGCACATTAAAACTTTGAAGAGTTTATTTGAGCAGACAGCAATTGATGAATCAAGCAGCACAGAATCCCAAGTGGTTTGGGCTCCACCTAAGAGGCACAAGGAGAAACTTTTATAAGCTGTTTGTGGAAGTTCAAAGAAAACATTTGATTGGTTAAAGTGGAACAGTAGTCTCAGAGTCCCTAGTTAAATGTTAGTTGGTACCTTCTTAGTGGTTAAGCTTCAGTTTCATTTCCTAGGATATGGTGATTTACTGAGTTGGGTTTTGGTTTGCTTAAATAGGAACCCAGGGTGCTGGACCCACCTCAATCTAATGGCCTCTCAATTAATTATTGTCACACTCCTTAGCTTCTTTCCCTTCCAATCAGTTCAGAATCCTGCAACCGACACCTTTCCCACTTGGTTAGGCAAATGCACACCCCAGTGTTTTATCAGGAGGCTCTGGCTGTCTCCAAGCCCAGTGAAAGCCTTAAGACTAATGACTGGGGACTCGATTTTTAAGAAACACCCTTAACAACTCATAGTTAGAAGACTTTCCAAGTGGCTGGGGGGAGAACAAGTTGATGATGTGTTGGATAGTTTCAAATGATTGGACCTTGTCATTTTGAAATGAGAATGAGAAATAAGGCTAGAGAGAAAAATGGGAATGAAAATAAGAAGTTTTTTATTCCTGGTTAAGGATCTTGAGATTTATCTTGTAAACAATGGGATGCCATTACAAGGTTTTAAGATAGACTTTGCATTTCAGCACATAATTGTGGCTACAGAGTATGGAGGAGATCAGAGGGGGATGAAAGGATGAAAGAGGGTTGATCTCTAAAGTTTTGAAATTAAATATCCCTGTTGAAACCTGACAAAATCCATCTACTGATGAACTTCCAGCCAGGATAAAGACAGAAACAAAATGGACCCTAGAAACTTGGACAAAAATTTTTACCCATTAAAATCTTCCAAAATTCAACATGCTACCATTTAAAAATTCAGCAACATTCCACTTCCATTTACAGTCAAGAGTTAAGCAGAGTAAGCAAAATGGTAAGGCAGTATTGCTCTATGATTAAGAACACCCGATAAACCTAGGTTTGATTGAGTCTCAAATGTGCCACTTTCTCTTCCTTTCTGTACCTGTTCCTAATCTCTCAAATTCTCTCATCTGTAATGGTAACAAGGATAGCAGTACCTGATTTGCATAGGCATTGTGAGATTCATGCATGTAAAGTGTTGAAACATTGCAGGGTTTGTGGTGGGGGTCATATCTCCCCAACTCGGTGGCTTCTTTACCTGTGGAGGGAGCTTACTAGGGTATTTATTCTTCCAGGCCTCCCTCAGCCCCTTTGCAGAAAGAGCGACTAAATCTAACTGGAGAGTTTAAAGGTATTTTCTAACCCCCTCCTCTCTCCTTCTTCTTTGGAGATGCCTGCCCTCCAAAACTGTATGTGCTCTGGTCCTGCCTTATATTTTCAACATAATGGGAATGTTTTCTGTGGAGAAAACGTTTTTCAACATTTCCCTCCAGGGAAAGTCTACAGTTCTGCAGCATTATCTATGACTCAATAGGTAAGTCTGGTTAACTGTAGAGTATAGAATTTTAGAACCTGCTCGCCCACAGATATAAACCATATTTTCCAATATCAGTACTATTTACAATAAAAATGACACAGGTATACCACACAGAATTTGTCCTTGGTAAATGTTTTCTCAGGAGAATGCCTCTTGGTTTTTAATATCTAAACATCACCTAAGTACTTTGTAATGGAATGAGGCTTATATTTAAAAATTACATTTATGTCTTTAAAAAATCAATACAATATTTAACAAAAGAGTGTGTGGAAAACATCTGAAGTTTCACTCCAAATACAATTGACATTTAGAATGAATCAAGTTTAGATGGATTAGAAGTACACATAGATATTGTAAAGTGCTCCAAGTGTCAACAGAGGTGAGTTTTTGTTAGGATATTGCCAGTGCTAAGAAAAATATCACTGCAGACAAAGCAATTGCTTGTTAAAACCATATAATTGTTTGGTGTCAAGGAAGCAATGGTTTAAGCACTTACCTCGTGATAGGACAATTTGTTCTTTACATATGGAAATTTTAAAGTATTTAGTTGATGGAGGGCTTTGGGTTGATTTGTAATACATAATAATTTTCCTCATTTAAAATAACTGGACAAAAGCAAATTATGTAACCAAAATGTTTTTACCCCCATAATATTCTGAAATAAAAAAAAATCTAAAAAAAAAAAAGAAAGCACTCTTTCAATAAATCATGGTGCACTGAAAAAAAAAATTGGAAAATGACTCCTTTAGCATTTTCACGTAGAACAACCGATTTCATTAACATAAAACCAAAGTTAAGCAAGAGATATCTGCATTCTGGGCCTCCTATCTGCCTTACCTGTTTGATTTTTCAATTGGTTCATAACTCAATGGAAAAACAAATGGCTATTTATTTGTTGGCCCCCACTAATAAATAGAATATGGCAAGAATGACAAGATGTCACTTCCAAGATCAGGTTACAAAAGACTGTGACTTCTGTTTTGCTCTCTCTCTCTGGCTCTTATTGCTTGCTTACTCTGCAGAAGCAAGCTGCTATGTAGTGAACTGCCCTATGGGAGAGGACTACATGGCATGAAACTGAGGGAGGCCTCTGGCTAACATCCAACAAGGAACTGAGGCCCTCAGTCCAATAGCTTGTGAAAAACTGAATCCTGCCAATAACAATGTCCTCCACCAGTTGAGCCTTGAGTTGACTGCAGTCCTGGCCAACACTTTGATTGCAGCCTTGTGACAGACTCTGAGCCAGAGGACCCAGCTAAGCCATACACAGATTCCTGACCCACAGAAACTATGTGATAATAAATGTTCATTGTATTAAGCTGCTAAGTTCTGACACAATGTTTATGCAACAGTAGAAAGCTAATACACTCAATAAATGTATGTTGATAAAAAAATAAATGTGTAACTTAATTATTTCCCAAAGAGCTCACATGATTTGAATTCTTAGGTACTTACTTCCAGGAAATAGACGAGGAATTTCTGAACATGCTCTGGTGTTTGTAGAAAACTAAATAGGGCACTTGCCAAAAACTTGGTTGGATGCCATCAGTTTAAATCAAGGCTAAATTTAGAGAGTCACTATCTGGAAAGAAATTTTGCAATCATTAACCAAATATTCTCATTTTACAGAAATGGAAACTGAGGCTCAGAAGAGCTAAGTGACTTGCCCGGGGCCACAGAGTCCATGGCAGTGTCATTTTAGAACCCAGGGTTCCTGATCCCTTCACAACAGCCTATGGCAGTGTTTAGAGGACAGGAAGATCAGAATAACTGAAGGAACTCTGAATGTAGAAAGTAAGGCTTAAGCAGGGCTTGGATGAGTATGTAGGATTAGGGAGGGCATTCCACATGAGGGATCTACATGAAAGACAGTACAGCGATAGAACTATTCCTCATATGAGGGGTACTGAGAATCAAAATCTCCATGGTTTAGTCAGTCATCTTGAAGCTCATATGAAAGGCAAGGATGGGGAGGCCTTGGAAAGAAATGGTACCTACAGGCTGGGCGCGGTGGCTCACGCCTGTAATCCTAGCACTCTGGGAGGCTGAGGTGCGAGGATCGCTCGAGGTCAGGAGTTCGAGACCAGCCTGAGCAAGAGCGAGACCCCGTCTCTACTAAAAATAGAAAGAAATGATTTGGACAGCTAAAAATATATGTGCATATATATATATGTGTGTATGTATATATATATACATATATACATATATATACATATATATATATATATATATATATAAATAAGCTGGGCATGGTGGCACATGCCTGTAGTCCCAGCTACTCGGGAGGCTGAGGCAGAAGGATTGCTTGAACCCAGGAGTTTGAGGTTGCTGTGAGCTAGGCTGACGGCACGGCACTCTAGCCCGGGCAACAGAGTGAGACTCTGTGGGCGGGTGGATCGCTTGAGGTCAGGAGTTCGAGACCAGCCTGAGCAAGAGTGAGACCCCATCTCTACTAAAAATAGAAAGAAATTATCTGGCCAACTAAAACTATATATATAGAAAAAATTAGCCGGGCATGGTGGCGCATGCCTGTAGTCCCAGCTACTCAGGAGGCTGAGGCAGGAGGATCGCTTGAGCCCAGGAGTTTGAGGTTGCTGTGAGCTGGCCTGACGCCATGGCACTCACTCTAGCCCGGGCAACAGAGCAAGACTCTGTCTCAAAGAAAAAAAAAAAAAAAAAGAAAGAAAGAAATGGTACCTACAAGGAAGAGAGGTCAGCAGAAGGAGGAGGACAAATCTTGGTAGACAAACAAACAAAGGAAGGAATATTTGGATGAGACTTTATGATAGGCAGCCCTAGTGAATCTGAAAATAAGATAAATGAGTGGGCAGGAAGAGAGAGGGTGGGCGTCAGAATTTGGGAATTTGGAAAACTTACTAGTTTCACAGTCTTACAGTCTTGAAGCAGAAGGAAAGAGGAAAGGCTCGCACCTGTAGATTTAGGACTCAAACCTGTGTTTAGAATGTGCTGAAACCCTTACCTGGATTTTGTGGCACCTGGATCCTCCATTATATGACCATATTGGCTGCCAGATATGGTTATGTAGTGTTCAGTCTACACAGCTGTATGTTGCAGCCTTGCAATAGGCTGATAAAAGCTTTGGAAACTGATATATAAAATTTGCCCACAAAAAGCCAACTTTAAAGAAACTATTGAAAATTTATTAATTTCTTTAAATTACTGATTCCTCGGACCCAGATTGAAGAATCCCAGCCTGTCATAATTGGTCTGGTAGATTCTGTGATAATTCTCTGACTCCTGACACAGACACTGGTGCATCAGAGAGGAGCCAAAGAAACAGTGGACTGGAGCCACAAGCCTGGATTCCAGTCCAGTGTGACATAACCTCTCTGCACTTCATTTTCTTCAACTGCCCAAAATACCTAATAACAGCTGCCTGTCCTATGTCACAAAGGTTCTATGAAGGTTGAAGTTTGAAAAGCGTAAAAGGGCTATACAAATGCTTTGCTACATAGAAAAAGAGGTTCCACTAAATTTTCCATTGCAGCCATGAAAAGGCCCTTTTTTCACTCTGTAATAGCTTCCTTCACAAAGGACAAAAAGGTTCAAAGGCTAAATTACATAAAATTTACTCACATTGTCACAGCACATGTAATAAATAATGGGGCTGAAGATGATTCACAAAGATAATCGGATCAAGGTCCTGTGAACCAGACCATTTAATTCCTATGATCCTGACCAGTAAAGAGAGGCAAGGAAGTACATAATAAGGAAGTAAGTATTCAAGGTTTCAGCTATGGAGGAAGTTCCAGAATCCAAATGATGAAGGCAGGGAGAAACTGTAGGATGAGCATGGACACTTCACTGGTGTGTTAGTTAAGGTAACAGTACCTGCTGTAACAGATAAGTCCCCAAACTCAAAAGCTTAACACAATAGAAGTTTGTCATTTACTCAAAACACTTGATTGGCAAATAGCTTTTCTCTCTCCTAAGCAGTGATTTGGGAGCCACACTCCCTCAAAGCTCCACCATCACCATGGGCTCAAAGGCTACTTCTGAATCCTTTGCTTCTGTCTGGTGTGCAGGAAAAGACCGGGAGAGGAAGGAACACCTGCTTTCAACTACTTTTGCCTAGAGATGACACACATCCACTCAGATTGCTAAAGTGAGAATCTGTTACATATCTCACTGGACACAAGGGGATAGAAAATGTTGTTCCTGGTTTGCCAGCAACGGCTCAACACTATGAAAGGGAAGCTTGAATCTTTGGGGAACAGATAGTCATCTCTGCCTCACCTGGGAAAAGTGAGAACAGAAATCTCTTCCATTTTGTATCGTTTCCTTCTGCCAGCATTTCCAGGCAATATACACATCAAAGAGTTTTATAGCTAGAAATGTTACCAATAAAACAGACAGCATTGCTTGGAAAGCCACTGACATTTATCCCTAAATCATATGAAAATAGTTCTTCATGGTTCTGAATCAGAGATCAGAAGCTAATGGGAGGACATCATTAAAAAATACAGACTTTGAAGTCAAGCCAGGCTAGGTTCTAATCCCTGCTCTAGCCCAAACAATGAGGAACCTTGCATAATTTATTTAACCCTTCTAGACCAAAGTGTTTTCATCAGAAGCACAAGCTCAATAATAAGATCAGTGTTTAGACATGGCAAGTGCTTGTCCCATAAAAGGCACTCATAAAATAGTGCCCTCACAGCATCTACTGAAGTTGAGCACATATATCTCCTATGGCCCAGTAACTCTACTCCCAGGTATACAGCCACATACATATATTTGCCAAAAGTTAAGTACCATAATGTTTGGAGCAGCACTGTTCATAATAGCTAAAAAGCAGAAACTATACTTGTGAACACCAAGAGTAGAACAGATAAACAGATCGGGGCATATCTTACACACAATATTATACAGCAATGAAAATAAACAAACTACAGCTACATGAACCGACTGGATAAATCTCACAGGCGCGTATTGAGCAAAAGATACAACAGAATACCTACTGTGTGATTCTCCATTTATATAAAGTTCCAAACAGACAAAATGAGTCTGTGCTGTTAAAAGTCAGAATGATCGTCACCCTTGGAGGGAGCTATTGAATGGGAATAGAACATTACCTGCATCCTGCATCCTTTTCAGATAGGGGTGCTGGTTACAGGGTGCATTCAGTTTGTGAAAATTCATTAAGCTGTACACTTACATCAATGAAAAGTTTTTTGAAATAGTATCCTTCCCCTGAGACACCCCCAAAGGGCTTAAATATTGCTTGCAAGTGCCACCAGACTTTGGAAGAGGGAAAAAGGGTAAAAGGAACAGGAGGGGAGCAACATGACAGTAAGCCATAAAGAGGAAGGAGACGGTGAGGGTGCATGATAAGGCTGCAGGGTATCCAGAACCAGAGATATCTACCACTTTTCTAAATCATGCCATTTCTGTTATATGCCCCAAATCCCTGACAATTATAAAAGGGTCCAGGACACTTTTTCACAGTGACTCTGGCATTTTTACTTGGGCTAAGTTTTAGTGCTGCTAAAAATACAAGTCTTCCCTATGGGCAATCCACTACATGTCTTCCAGATTATAATGTGTCTTTCTGTTCCATATGTCACCCTGTCATTTCTGTCATTGTGATTCTTCCTTCCTTTGTCATTTTGATATGCTGGGGGAGCTAGGGTGTGTGTATGTGTGTGTGTGGGTGTGTGTGTATGTGTGTGTGTGTTGGGGGGTGACCCTTACCAACCCCAATCTTTGCAATTTATATCACTTATTCTAATCACCAAGGAGACTTTCAATATTATGATAATGCAAAAACCATTCTCGACTAATATCACCCCCAGATAACCTGACTTCCACAGGGGCAACTAAATAATAACTCAAGCCTGTGCTCACTATGCTTCTACATACTGAATGAGGCGCCCATAAATATATATCATGTGGAGTTACCACATAATAACAAAAGGTCACTAACATTAGAGCACTGGTGGTCATTGACCGACACATTTGGCTTCATTTTACAAGTGATTTTATAAATGTTAGCATCAGGGGGAACCTTAAGAGATTACCCTTCCATTTAATCTAGGAAGAAACTTGAGGCCAAGAGAGTTGAGTAACTTGTTTTAAAACATAAAGATACTTGTGATCAAAAGAAGACAAAAATCCAGGTTTTCTTTTCCCTATCCACCATCCTTTTCCTACCTCATACCTTTAAAGAGCTTCTGTTTCTCTTCACATGTAGTTGGCATGAAATGAGCATGACTCCAGCATTCTCCATGTCCCATTTCGATCATAAATCCCAAGGACTCATGTCAATATAAACGAGTATCTTGGCTTTTGCCTAAAACAAATGTATTGAGATACTATTGTTAGGCAATTTCTGGAGGAAGCTGTATCGGTTGATTTTTTTATTTCATCAATTGTCATTTTTTTTTTTACTTTTCTTGAAATATTTTTAAACTTAAGAGACACAAGAATAGTAAAAAGAACCCCCGTATAACTTTACCCAGACTAATCAGTTTTGAACATTTTGCCAGTTGCTTTATAATTCTCTCTTTCTCCCTCTCTCTCTGCCTCTCTTTCTCTCTGTCTCAGTTTCTGTCTGTCTGTCTCCCTCTCTCTCACACACATACATATACATACACCTTATTAGTTTTCCTCAATTATTTAAGAGTAGGTTGCATAAATCACGCCATTGTGCTTTGAAGTTTGGGTCTCTGCAAGTCTGTACATCGTTTAGTTCAGGGAAAGAGGCTGAGCAGATAGAGAATGTGATGGACACCGTGGACAAGCAGCTACAGAGATACCTCAGCAGCTCCTCCTCCTACAGCGAGGACATCAGCAGGCACCCCATTGTCAACAGGACCCAGGTGCACACTCCACAGAGCTCTGGACAATGATTAAATGCACAATACATTTATCTATTACACAGTCCATATTCCATTTTTATCAATTGTTCCAACAATGTCCTTTAGAGCATTACCCCACTCAGTCCAGGACCCAATCCAGTATGACACTTAACATTTCATTTTCTTTACAGTGGTACTTACAGAGTTCTCAACTACTACAGGTGTACACGATAGCCAATATAAGCAAGCCAGTAGATCTACCAACTTCTACATTTCTCCTGTGAAAAATGACAACTAAGTCCTCTGGCTGATCCAGGAAAAGACACTTAACAGGAGTGATAATGGATCCTCCTTTGTAGCAGGGGTAACCCAGCACCTTAGCAAAGCCCTACACTAATTTTGGGGATGGCTTATGACATAACAAAAGCTAACTGATACAACCTAATAAATAAAATTCTATTACAAAAAAGGCTTTTATTTTTCCAAAACAATGTCATGAAAGAAAAGAAGAACCAAAGAACTGTTCCATATTGAGGGGAGAGTAAAGAGGAATGAAAATCATGAGGGCTACTGTGGTCTGATTATGTCCCCCAAAATACATATCTTGAAACATAATTGCCACAACATATGGAATAAGAGAAAATATTTGCAAACTGTGCAATTGACAAGGGTTAGTATCCAGAATATATAAGGAACTCAACTCAAAAAGAAATCCAATTTTAAAATGGGCAAAAGACTTGAAGAGACATTTCTCAAAGGAAGACATACAAATGTCCAACAGGTATGTGAAAAAATGTTCAACATCACTAATGTTTAGGAAAATGCAAATCAAACCACAATGAGATATAATCTCACCCCAATTAGAATAGCTATTATTAAAAAGACAAAAAATAGCTAATGCTGGCATGGATGTAGAGAAAGGGGAACTATTACACACTGTTAGTGGGAATGTAAATTAGAATAGCCATGATGGAAAAGAATATCAAAAAATTAAAAATAGAACTGCCATATAATCCAAAAATCTCACTACTGGGTTTATATCCAAAGGAAATGAAATCAGTATGTCAAAGAGATATCTGCACTCTCATGTTTATTGCATCACTATTTATAATAGGCAAGATATGAAGCCAACCTACATGTCCATCAACAGTTGAATGGATAAAGAAAATGTTTTAAATATACACAATGGAATACTATTCAGCCATAAAAGACAATGAAATCCTGTCATTTGTTGCAACATGGGTGCATCTAAAGGACATTATATAAAGTTAAATAAGCCAGGCACAGAAAGACAAATACCAAATCATCTCACTTATATGTGGACTCTAAAAGAGTTGATCTCATAGAAGTAGAGAGTAGAATAGATGTTATCAGAGGCTGGGAGAGTAGGAGGAAGAGGGAGATTGGGAAAGGTTGGTCAACAGCTACAAAGTTATAGATAGGAGGAATAAGTTCTGGCATTCTCGTGCACAGTAGGATCATTATGATTAACAATATTGTATTGTACATTTCAAAATCTCCTAAGAAATGATAAATGTGTGAGGTGATAGATATGCTAAATACCCTGATTTGATCCTCACACTTTGCATACACATATCAAAACATAACACAGTACTCCATAAATATGTACAATTATTATTTGTCAATTAAAAACAATGATTTTTAAAAAGCCACTTGATTGTGTACTTTAAAATCATTAATCTTATGTGAACTTTACTTCAACAAAAACATAAAAATTAAAATGATAAAAGAACAAAAGAATTAGGTCTGATCCTACTAAGGAAAAATTGGATTTTATCCTTATAGAGATAATCTTAAACAGTTTTTAAGATTAACATAGCAGTTTAATATTTGAGAAAGAGTCTGAATATTTTTAAAATATACTAGAGAAAGGAATGCTGACAGGGAAATTAGTTACAAATAATTCCAGATATGATGAGGGTTTGAATTAAAGCATCACAGAGGAAGTGGAGAGAAGTGGATGCCATGAGATAGATTTTTGAAACAGAATGTACAGCATTCCATGATTGGGTATAGGGGTGAAAGATTATAAGTGACTAAGGACATAGTGCTAGTGATGTTACTCAAATTGAGTGATACACCAGGAACAGGTTTGAGGGGAGTCCTAATCCTTGAACATCTGCAAATCAGGAGAGGGTGTATAGAAAATGGATTAGCAGTGTCATTGTGAAGTGTGGGCAAAGACTGAACTTTTAGAGCACTAGGAAACAATTGCCTCCTCTGACTAGCCACACAGAAATTGGGCTCATTTGGCCCATGAATTTCAACACTTTCCAAAACAGTGATCATAAGTTTGATAGAATGAACGGTGACAGTCTCAGAAGCTCTAAGAGTGAGCCCTGATTGTGCTTTAGGTGGATGAAATAGAGTAGGGAGAATGGACAAGGAGATCAGTTGGAGTCTATCTTAGTCCATTTGTGCTGTTATAAAAGAGCACCATAGACTGGATAATTTATAAGAGCAGAAATTTATTTTCTCACAGTTCTGAAAGCTGAAAAGTCCAAGATCGAGGTGCCAGCAGGTTCAGTGTCTGCTGAGGCCTTGTTCCCCTCTTCTAAGATGGTGTCATCAAAACCACAAGGGGGTTTCAGTCTAGGTCTAGTTGTTCATCATACAAAGATTCAATTATTGAGACAATGAGAATTTCCAAAGAAGGAAGGAATTTTTTAATACGACAGACATCTTGTTGGAAGAATAGGAGAAGCTGTCTCAAATCTGTCTCTCTGACTAATGGAGATCATGGGCTTTTTAAGGAGAGGCCAGCTGCCTTGGGGCAGGTCAAGGAGGATGGTGAATCCTGTCAGGAAGTCTGTCCAGGGGCCTTCAGAATCTCAACTCCTTTGTCCTGCAGAAAATCCATCATTTCTTGGAAACAAAATGTCAAGTAGTTAAGAGAGAAGATTTTAAAAAATATATAGAGGTCCTTGAAATTTGTTCATGAAGCTGGTTACAATGGCACCTTATTGCTGCATCCTCCCATAGCAGAAAGTGGAAGGGCAAAATGGACAACTGTGTTCTCATGTGGCAGAAGAGATGGAAGGGAAAAAACTCACTCTATCAAGCCCTTTTATAAGGGCCCTAATCCCATTCATGAGGGCTCTGTCCTCATGACTTAATCACCTCTTAAAGGCCTCATCCCTTAATATTATCATACAGGCAATTACCTTTCAACATAGAAATTTTGGGGGACACATTCAGATCATAGCATTATACCTCTGGTCCCCAAAATTCATATCCTTCTCACATGCAAAATACATTCATTCTATCACAATGGCTCCAAAAGACTTAATTCATTCCAGCACAAGTTCAAAAGTCTAAAGTCCAAAGTCTCATCTAAATATCACCTAAATCAGATATGGGTGAGACTCAAAAGTGTGATTCGTTTTGAGGCAAATCCCCCTCCAGCTGTGAGCCTGTAAATTCAAACAAGTTGTGTGCTTCCCAAATATAGTGGTGGGATAGGTTTAGGATAGACAGTCCATCCCATATGGGAGAAATAGGGAAGAAGAAAGAGGCAACAGGTCCTAAGTCCAAAACCCAACAATACAAACAACATTAAATCTTGAGGCTTGAGAATAATCTTCTTTGACTCCATGTCCTGCTTTCTGGATACACTGGGGGCAGCCCCACCCCCATGGCTTTGTGGAACACAGCCTACCCCACAGCTTCCATGGGTTGGAGTCTTCTGCTTACAGTTTTCCCAGCCTGGAGTTATACACCTGTGGCTCTACAGTTCTGAGGTCTCAGGGGCAGCCCTGCCACCATAGGCATTGTTCTTGTGCTGGCTCTCTGAGGTGGCCAGGATCTCACTGCACTACTGGGGTTTGCCCTAGTGCAAGCTCTCTGCAGCTATCTGCCCCCTGTGGCAGTTATCCACTTAGGCCCCGAGACTCTCAGAGGCATCCTTTGAAATCTAGATGGAGGTAGCCATGTCTCCACAGCTGGTGCACTCTGCATGTCTGTAGAATTAGTACCACATGGAAGCCACAAACATTTACCACTTGTGCCCTCCAGAGCACTGCATCCAAATGTGTGGAGCAGAAACTTGAGGTGGCCCTAGGCAGTGAGTCACTAGTTCCTATTGTAGCCCTGGGCCCATCAAAACAATTCTTCCCTCAAGGCCCTGGAACTCTAGGCCTATGATGGGAGTGACAGCCTCGAAGATTCAAAGATACTTTTGGAGTCATTCTTTCATTGTCTTCATGAATAGCATCTGGCTTCCTTCTATCCACACTAATTTCCTTACCAAAAGGTCACTTGGCCACACCCTTGGTTTTCTCTCTCAAACAGGCTTTTACAACCTGGGCAGGGTGAGAATTTTCCAAATCTTTAAGTTCTGCTTCCCCTTTAACTATAAATCCCATCTTTAATTTGTGTATCTCTTCTTGCTTTTTATCATAAGCAGTCAAGAGAAGCCATATAGCACACTGAACACTTTGCTTAGAAGTTCTGCCTTCCACGAAGTATTAGGACACAGACACAATTCAGCTAAGTTCTTTGCCACTTTATAACAATGATGGCCTTTCCTACAGTTTCCAATAAGATATTCCTCATTTCTAAGACTTCATCAGAATTACCTTTACTGTCCATATTTCTACCAATATTCTGATCATGACTACTTAAGACTCTCTAAGATTTAGGCTCTGTCCAAAATTCTCAATTTCTTCTGAGCTCTCACCATAATGACCCTTAACACTCCTTTTATAGCAATCTAGCCTTTTTAGCACACACTTTAAAACTGCCCCATACTCTACCCATTAACCAGTTCCCAAGCCACTTCTACATTTTCAGGTAATTGCTATAGCAACACCCCCACTTTACCATGACCAATTTCTAGCTTACTCCATTTGTGCTGCTATAACAAAATGCCACAGACTGGGTAATTTACAAAATCCAGAAATTTATTTTCTAACAGTTCTGGAGGCTGGGAAGTCCAAGATCAAGGCACCAGCAAGTTCAGTGCCTGCTGAAGGCTTGTTTCCTTCTTCCAAGATGCACGTTGTTGCTGCATCCTCACATGGTAGAAGGCAGAAGGGCAAAAGGGATGAACACTGTGTCCTCACATGGCAAGAAGAGATGGAAAGAAATGAACCCACTTTCTCAAGCTTGTTTATAAGGGCCCTAATATCATCCAAGAAGACTCCACCTTTATGACTTAATCAGCTCTTAAAGGCCCCACCTCTTAATGCTGTCACCTTGGCAATTATGTTTCAAGGTATGTATTTGGGGAGACATAATCAGACCACAGTAGCCCTCATGATTTTCCTATTTTCTTTACAGTGGTATTTGCACAGTTCTCAACTACTGCAGGTATATGTGATAGCCAACGTAAGCAAGCCAGGAGATCTACCAACTTCTACATTTCTCCTGTGAAAAATGACAACTAAGTCCTCTGGCTGATCCAGGAAAAGACAATGATTAAATGTAAGATTCTTTATTTCAGAAAACAACATCAACACCAGACTCAATAAATCCTTACAAGGTCAAATCTTTTGGTGATCTCACAACTACTAAAATAGTAGTTAATGTATCTCCCTGTGCCAGGCTTGCCTCCTTTTAATTCTCCAAAATGTAACCAGGAAGACATATTTTAAATGACTTTTGATCTTCATTTCACTTGCTTTAACCCTTTAATGGTTTCTCAGGATAAAGTCCAAATTCTAATGTGGCCTGTGAGGCAGTGAGTTATCTAGCACTGGTCTACCATTCTGAGCTGTTTAGACGACTGTCTGTACTGAAAATTTGTACTTCAAAGAGTGGTCTAAACTAAGCTTGGAAAAAATAAGGCTGGTGCTAGATTGCTTGGTTCTCTATAAGCTAAGTTAGATGGCCCACTCCTTGATTTCAAAAGTTCAATCCTTGATCCTATGACCCAATTCCACTCCTAGGTATCTAGTCAACGTATATCATTATTCACCAAAGTCATACACAGGGATATTCATAGCAGCACTATATATAATAGTCCCAAATTGGAAACAACCCAGATCACCCAGAATAACATGAATAAATGTGGTATCATCTAAAAATGGACTACTACTATATAACCATGAAACAGAAGTAACAACTATATGAAACAACATGAATGAATCTCAAAATATAACATCGGGGAGGGGGGGGAGTCAAGTACAGAAGAGCTCATGCTATATTATTCCAAGTATATGAAGTACAAAGATAGTCAAAACTAAACTATGGTGTTACAATTCAGGACAGAGTTACTGTTGCCGAGGAGGGAGAGCTACCATCTGGATTGAGATGCAAGGGGGCTTCTGGGAGGCAGCTTTCTTGATCTAAGTATAGTTGCATGAATGTTTGCTTTGTAAAAGTTTATCAAGCTGCACACTTATTTATGTACTTTTCTTTAAGTCATACCACAATAGTTTATGCTTTTTAAAATTCTCTGTCTTCATACTCTGCATCTTGCTTTTGCCTAGCTAATTCTTGCTGTTCAAACTTTCAATATCATTTCTTCCAGAAGCCCTTTCCTGAATTCTTAGACTATTTTAGCTCATCATGCTGTGTGCTCAAAGTCCCCTGTTGTTCTCCAATCTTAACAACTCTCCACATTTAATTGCAACTACTTGTTGGATCAAGTTCTGCAAATTGGCTTTATATATCTTTTCATTCACATTATGAAAGTGCACAAATTTTAATAGAGGGCATGTGAAGGGAGTAAGATTTAATAATACTCACCCAAGGGTAGAATATCAGCCCCAATGCAGTGCAAAATATAGAAGGATGAACTAGTTATCTATTGCTGCGTAACAAATTACTACAAGTTTAGCAGCTTAAAACAGCACACATTTATTCTCTCACAGTTTCCATGCATCAGAAATTCAGGAACAGATTAGCTGGGTCCTCTGTTTCTGGGTCTCCCAAGGCTGCAATCATGGTATCACCAGGTCTGCATTTCCTTCAGGAGTCTCAGGGTCCTCTCTCAAGCTTGTTGGTCAAATTCAGTTCCTTGCTTTCTTGCTTGCTGTCAGTTGAGGGCTGTTCTCTGCTCCCAGAGTCCACCCACATTCCTTATCATAGGCTCTCTCACAGGCCTCTCAACATGGCAGATTCTTCTGGGCCAGCAAGGGAGAGTCTCTTGCTCTAGTCAGCTAAAAGGGACTCATAATGTAACAGAATTATAAAAATGACATCCTATCATCTTTGCCATTTAACATAATCAAAGGAGTGACATTCCATCACCTTTGTCATATTCTATTGGCTCGAATATGACATGCAAGAAGCGAGAAGCAAGTCCCAGGCTCTGCTCACACTCAAGGGGAGGGAATTACATAAGGGCATAACTCATTAGGGGTTATCTTAGAATTCTACCTACCACAAAAGGGTAATATTTGGAGACTGAGGAAGATTTTCCCTGAAACCCTCAAATCCCACAACATAGATGTGGGAGCTAGGCTCCAAGATGGCATCCAATGATCATACCCTCGTGTAATCACCTCTCACACCGCATCAGGGTTGGTCTATGTGACCAATAGAATATGACAGAGATAATGATATGTGACTTCTGAGGCTAGATCATAAAAGACAATTTAGTATCCACCTATCTGTCACTAGTTCTCAAGGACCCTGGTCACCATGCCATGAGAACATTTGAATAGCCCTTTGAAGAGTCCCACGTGGCAAGGAACTCTGAGACCTACTGCCAATAAGGTTGCCAAATAAAAAACAGAATGCCAGTCAAGTTTCAGATAAATAATGGATAATAGTTTGGCATAAATACGTCCCAAATATTGCATGAGACATACTTCTACTACAAAATTATTGGTTGTTTATATGAAATTCAAATTTAACTGGGCATCCTGGGTTTTGTTTTTTTGTGTGTGTGTTTCCCTATATCTAGTAACCCTATCTGCCAACAGCCACGGGAATGACCTGGATTCCTCAGCCCAGCTTCTGTCAAATCATCTGACTGCAGCTGTAGTTAACATCTTAATTGCAACTTCCTGAGAGACCCTGAACCATAACCTCCTGTTGAAGCTGCTCCCAAATTCCTGTCCCCCCAGAAACTGGGATAATACATGCTTGTTATTGAAAGCCACTAAGTTTGGGGAGTTATCTGTTACAGAGTAAGAGAGAACTAATACAATAGGTAACTACCCCTTATCTTGGCCAGCCAGCCTGTCCTTTTTGTGAGATGCAATCATCAAGAATGGTTCCAACATTTAAGAAGCAAACTTCCTTCTCTAGTTGAAGAATAAAAAGGTAATTCAGAAATGACAGTTAAGTTCGTCATTTATTAATGAAATGCCTCAGTATCTATTTGATTGAATTAAATCTGTCAAACAGGACTTCTTGTTAGGGAAGTCAGAAGGCATTTTTTGTTGTTCTTGCTTACTGGAGTTGGCAACAGCAGCTTCAACATAACAAAGCCTGACAGCTTGATTCAGTCTGAAAATGCTGATGACAGACAAGTGATGTCTGTTGTAAATACAAGGTCCCACAGTTCCTCAAGCAAAGACGAAAATGGCAAATGAACATTACACAACCGAGAGATCGGGCAGTGTCCACTATACTACTGGAGGAATGAAAAGACGTTTAAAAATGATTTACACGTTATTAAACATGTAGCTGGAGAGAAGAGAGGAAATGAGGAAGCAAAGGATCTTAAGAACAGTGGTTCTCAACTGAAGGCTATTTTACCTCCCACCCCAGGGAACATTTGGCAATGTATGGAAACATTTTTGGTTGTCATAACCAGGGGCAGATGCTACTGGCATCTAGCAGGTTGATACCAGGGATGCTGCTAAACATTCTGCAATGCACAGGACGGCCCCCATATCAAAAAATTATCCATACCAAAATGTCATCAGTGCCAAGGTTGAGAAATCCTGCTCAAGAGAGATATAAAAGGACGATTTGCTGTACTGACCAATCAGATTGTTGTAATTCTCTGGTATCTGGAAAATTTCTACTCTGAAAACATTTAGTTCATTGATCCTTTCTATACTCTTTGATTTATTCATTCTATATTTATTCACATATTCATACATTTATTTGTTCATTCAATAAATTTTTATTGAGTGTTTCACTGTGCCAGGTGTTTGGGGAAAAACTGATGTGTATACAAAATTAATTCAGCTATTAAATAAATTAGTAAGCACCTGGAAGTGATATGGGGGATGAATCAAATATGTGTTCTTTCTTCAAAAAAATAAAATTTTGAGTTAATTCTAAATGCATATAGAAAAAATCAGAAAAAAATGAAGCAAAACCCTACTGACAAACCATCAAAGCTTTATGGCTGATTTTCTTAAGGCAAACATTTGAAGAGCAGTTGTCACAAACTGTGGGCTAGATGAAGAATGCATCAGTAGGGCAACATAAGAAACTACCTGGCCATATGTGTTTTCATTGATTCACTTTTATTTTTCTTTAATTTAATACAGCATATAGTAATTTATGAAGAGTTCTTTAAAAGGTGTTTGTGAAAAGCAGCAATTGAGTAAAAGCTAAAACCTTAGTTATGATTGAAGAGCTGGCTCTATAGAGGCAGCACGCATGCCTTGCACAAAAATGCAGCTCAGAAGAAAGCCCAAAGGAACATTTCAAGTTAGCAGTGGCAGGGGTCTGTAAGGGTTCTGAGCATACTCCTTGTGAATGGTGAAGTATCATAGTAGTGCTACAGGAATCAAAAAATGGGAGAATCTAGGAATTTTAGGAGAGGTTTCAAAGCAAGCAAGGCAAAAGTGTAGTCATAAAGCAGTCTGGCTGACATGCAGGATGCTGGGAGGAAAAGGGGAGAGAAATACAGGTAGAAAGGCCATGATTGCATTTTAGAGGATGCTCATTGCTCAATGAGATTCTCACATCTAAACAGAAGCATAGAGAGAGGGAGGGAAGGAAGGAAAAATACCTTTTATATTATTCAGTACTCTTTCAACTAAAACTATCTTTGGCAGAATGGGATTGCTTAGCTCTCACAACCAGCAAGAATAAGATTCTAGTTAGAGATACCTGAAGCAGGAAGTCCATGTCACCAGCGCACTCCACAGGTGTCAACTTTCTTCTTTCCTGCTATGTTCTCCATGAAGTGAAACCATCCTTGCTTACAACTATGGCCTCACAACCTCACATCTCTACACCCAATGAGGTTCCCAATTCAAAGAGTTCCCAGGGGAAGAGTCTGACTTGCCTGGCTTGATTCACAGATCCATCAGTTGAATCAACTACCAGGTGTGGTAAGGTTCTATGTTTCATATCGCCCACCCAAATGATATGATTACACTGAGAAAGGCACAATTACCCAAAAGAAGGAGGGCAAACAGAGATCTCACAAAACAATAAATGTCTACAACTTAAATGTCCAAAAATAGCATAATAGTTAGATAAATTTTGGTATGAAAAATATTAAGTAGCCATTACAATTTTAAATTATGTTTTATAAATTTAATGAGATCCCAATAAATGCTAATATTTTTGTCTGGAACTATGCAAACTAATTATAAAGTTAAATGAGAAAATATACAAGAATAGCTAAGCAAAAGCCTGGAGAATAATAAAAGCAATGAAGAATGACAAGTGTTACTAGATATTAAAACCTATTTATAATGGCACAAATATTTAAAGATATAGAACTGGTGCACAATCAGAAAAGCCAATATAAATGAATACTCCAGAAAAAATAGAATAGAAATACAAGTGGGGATTTGGCATATGATAGAAAGAGCATCTCAAACCTGTTGGGTAAAGTTGGACTCTTTAATAAATGGCATAGGGACAATTGGGGAGCCCCCTGGAAAAAGATGAAGTTTGCTCCATACTTCACAGTGTGCATCAAAATCAGCTCCAAATGGATCAATTTAAAATGTAAAATTTTGACATGTTAAAAGTACTAGAGGAAGAAAAATGGGCAAATTTCTTTATTACCTGGGAGTAGGAAAAACTTTCCTATTATTTATGGTAAGTATATAACTCAGAGGAAAAGGACAAATGTTCTAATACATATTTTTTCCCTATCCTCTCACAGGTAGCTAATGGCCAGATTCTGAAAGCTCTGGCCATGTCTCTTTATCGTCTGTCAATAAGAACATTTCCTTTTGGGGCTCCCTTCTACTCTGCTGTTTTCATTTCTCTAACCCAATCCTTTTACTTTGACACCATCATTCTGACTTTTCATTTTTCTTTCATTCTCACCAGCTCTCACCCTCTCTCTTTTATACTTGCAGATATTTGAGCTACCATCCTTCCCCTGACTATCTTCCTCTATCTTTCCATACAATCAATGTTTGGCCAGACATTGTCAGGAGGGGAATGCAGAAGAACTAGCTGCTCAGGAAATGGGATCAAGAGGGCAGCTGGACCTCCTGGCACTGCTGGCAAGCACCAAGGGAAGGTTAGCCATTCATTCCACAAGAGCTCTGCCTGCTAGACAAGGGTGCAAGCTATAGCTAAATCCTAAATTGTGAACACTGTGGAAATCACTTTTCATAGCATAGTGGAGTCTCAGCTTGCACTTATACTGGGTCACCAAAGAGAATTGAGGCTGTCTGGCCCTGTCTGTGGGCCCAGTGCAAGAAATCTCTTTTTCATTTGTTTGAGCAATTAAGGGGTCTCTTGAGACAGAACAAAATGAAACAAAAATTCCTGGAAAAGCTTGATCCAGTTACCTGTTTATAGTGATCAGAGGATTGGGGCTATTTTGAATACTGCGTGGAGTCAGTTATTTAGAGTTGTCTCCCTATCCAGCATTCACCATTGGACAAGTGTCCATGCCTTATGGACTGTCCGTGGTAACATTCAAAAAAGCTCCATAAGGCCTTGGGGCATAAGCAGCTGCTATGCAGAGAATGACAGAGAAAAGAGAGATTCTTCATCTACTCCACATCAGATCCCCAAGCAAGAGCATCAGTGCCCAGCAGACAGGTTGTCAATGCCCACAAACTCACTGGGAGAAGTCAGAGCCTGAGCCCAGCAGGCCTGATGGAGATCATAAAAACGGGAATAAAATTGGTGATTTGTTTGTGTGCACATTTGATATGCCCTGATAGCTCTCAAAACCATGGGGTAGGGCTGGTGGGGGAGGTGGGGAAGGCCCTGCAATTGCAGGAAAGGTGGAAATGAAGAAAAGAGAGTTTCCTCTGAGAAGGTACACATCATCAGCTTGGATGTACTAGTTTTTCAGAGTGCTTTTCAGTTCATCAGCAATGATTAAGCAAGTAGTTCAGACTGATTTGGGTCACTGATCCTAGGGAAAATGCCTACCTGCTTCAGGTTATCAAAGACACTGAACATATGGCCAGGATGGTTGGAAGGACTGTTGGGGAAAGAGCACTAGGCCAGTTCAAATCTTGGCTCTATCAGAAACAAGCAATGAGACTTGGAACCTGTGCCTGAACCTCTCTGTGCCTCAGTTCCTCATTTATAAAATAAGGAGGTTGTTCTAGATTAGTGATTTGCCAATAGCATTGAATGGAGTGCTCCAGTCTATGGAGTGATTGAGCTGACAAAGGGGGCGTGAAGACCAGCTGAGATGGCTGTGGACCCACAGCTCTACCTCTCCTGGAGCAATGGCACACGTGCCTGTTTCACATATTGGGGCTACTTAGCTTTTGTTATCTGAGGGAACAACTTGGCTGCTAAAATAAAGCTGGACAACCACTTAACCAAACTAAAATAGTAATTCATAAGGAAACATCATAGTAGAGCTATGAGGGCTGATGGATATTATTAGCAACAGAGAGGGGTGTTTATCTCGTAGGCATGCCACTCTGAACCTGGTAATGATTCTGGGCAAAATGAGACTCACTAGTGCAAGAACTGAAGACTTGCTGTCTGGGCCACGTTGGGAGGGTTTTTGGGGCAATAAGGGGGATGAGGCTGGGAAAATGGGTTGGAAGAGGAAGTAGAATGAGGGACCAAGGGAAGAAGACTACTGGGTACCCATGTGAAATAGTAGGCTCAGATAACTGGAAGGTGCCAGAAGGGAAAGGTGGGCAATATTGACCCCACCTTCTGGTTTTCACGGGCATGCCTGCTTTACCACATGTAAGAATGAGTTGTTTTCAGAGCCTTGCCAGGCATTGCTGGGTCTAAAGGCAGGTTTAGAAAATTAAAACCAATCATTACAATGCTGAAATACTTAAAGGTTTACAAACCCAACTCCTAAAGATTTAAGAGCCTCTGTTAAATGAAGGTCTGCCAGTAGTATAAATTAGCTGATTTTTCCCAGGGGTCTACTTCTTAGGGCACTTGCTGAGAGCTGTCTCTCAGTTGGCAGTTACCTATCATCACTTCAGGAGGGCTTGAAAATAGCAAATTATTTTTCTAGGATGAGAAAGTAATGTCTTTCTGTCAGTTTAGATTCCTGAGATTACAATTTGCATTATTTAATATTTTTTCAATTCTTTCTGCTCCTAATAGAGATATAAATATTCAGTGTTGAAAACTGAATTCAGAAGATAATTACTGGATTAGTATAAAACTGCAATTATAGTAATTTGATGATTTCAATTACTCTGGATTTCTCTTTGACAAGGATGACTGAAACAACTAAAATTGGAACCAACAGGTCATATAAAGGTAAGATCACTGGACAGTATTTTGTACGGAAACATTCGCTCCTAAATATGCCTCATTACAATCACAGTCATGAAATACTGCCAATCTTTCCTTATTAAAAAAAAAGAACAGCACAACCTGTCTTATCCAATAATATTCATTCTATTCCTCCTGTCCCCAAAAAAGTGTTACAAAGGAAACACTCAATCACTACTCAATATCATAGTCTTTCAATGGCTGCTTTCCAAACACTGGATTGAGAAAGGCAGTCTGAATTCAAATCCTAGCTCCTTGGGATACTCAGGATAAGATATATGTGAGTTCTCTAGATCTCCAAAATCCACATGTTGCTCACAGCATGGCTCCTTAAATTCTTGTGTTTGGAGTATGTGAGGTTCCTTTCTTCCACCCTCCTCAGTGTCCAAAACAAAGCAAAGCAAAATAACAAAAAGCAAATAAATAAATAAAAATTTAAAAAACCCACCATGCATGAAAAATTCTATTATTTAAAGAGGGAAAGGGGGATATGTTTCCATCATTTAAAAGGTACTGATATTAACCAGCCTACATGGTTTCCAAGATTAAAATAAACTCCACGCAGCTCCCGAGAATTTCTTTTATTCAGTGGTTCTCAATTGCGAGTGACTTTGCTTTCTAGGGGACATTCTTTTTATGTCTGGAGATATTCTTGGGGGACTGCTACTAGGATGTAGTGGGTATAGGCCAAGGATGCAGCTAAATACCCTACAATGCACAGGAAAGCTGTCCATGACAAAGAATGATTCAGTCCAAAATGTCACTAGTGCCAAAGTTGAGAAGTCCTGCTTAACCCAACTAGGGCATGATGCATCATTTGTCAATGGTGCTTAACTGTACTAAATGGAGACCCTCATAATTCATTCCATTGTGTCATACAATAGAGAATAATCCTAGATTATGGCCAGAAAAACAAGGGGTTGTCAAAGATGGGCAAATTGAGGCAATTTCAGATTTAACATGTGGAAGACCTATTGTGTGCTAGCTTCCCAGAACTACACTCATTTTAAAAAGCACAATATGAAACTAAGAGAAATATAATAACATGATCAAGGTCTCTCAGATGGGTAGGAAGCCAGGGTTCAATCCCAGAGCGTTCTCCTTCCAACAGTATTTGGAAATAGAAGGTAGTAAATGATACATGGCAAGCATATGCTAGAGGAAATGATGTGATAGAAATTAAAATCTCTCTTATCTCTTCTGTATGCCCTTCCCTGGATTCTGCTTGCACTGCCCTGTATCCTGTGTCTTTGTTCAGAACATGCCCTTAGGCACTTAAAGCCACTTTGCCCCCAGGCATGGAAAGCACATGATGCCCGGGATTCTACTTGCCCCTGAGTGGCCCTTACTTAGCCAATAACTCAGGGCTTTGAGAATATAGAAGTCCAACTCCTGTTTCTCAAAGCAAGACAAAGGCTGAGAAGTAACTTACACTGCAGAGCTCCTCTGCAGGATCAGGCAGAAGTAACCTTGTGGGACATTATCAAAAATCACATTCTTCCCTGTCCTACTTCCCCCACTCCCTTATCATTTTTTCCTGAGAACACTTCCTTAAGAAATCACTTGCACACAAATCCTTGTCTCTGGATCTACTTCTGGGGAACCCAACCCAATGCATACAAAGAGATGACTTGGGGGTCAGGGAGGTTGGAGGGCATTTCAGAGAAAGAGGACATTTAACTCGACTTTGGTGGGTGCTATGGTTTGAATACATCTCCTCTAAAATTCAGGTGTTGCCAATGTGATAGTTTTAAGGCTAGGATCTTTAAGAGGTGATTAGGCAATGAGGGCTCCTCCCTCATGAATGGAATTAAGGCCCTTATAAAAGAGGCTTCATGCAGCGTTTGTCTCTTGCTCTTCTACCTTTAGCCACGTGAGGATGTAGCAAGAAGGCCCTTACCAGGCAACAAATGCTGGTGTGTTGATCTTGGACTTCCCGGCTTCCAGAACTGTGAGAAAATTAATTTCTGTTCTTTATAAATTATCCAATCTCTGGGAAAATTGGAAAGAAAATTCAAACAACCCCATTAAAAAGTGGGCAAAGGACATGAGCAGAAACTTTTCAAAAGAAGATAAACTAATGGCCAATAAACCTATGAAAAATTACTCAACATCTCTAATCATCAGGAAAATGCAAATCAAAACCACAATGAGATATTACTTATCTCCAGCGAGAATGGCCTTTATCAAAAGTCCCCAAATAATAAATGTTGGTATGGATGCAGAGAGATAGGAACACTTATACACTGCTGGTGGGACAGAAAACTAGTACAACCTCTGTGGAAAGCAATATGGAGATACCTCAAAGAGCTACAAGTAGAACTACCATTTGATCCAGCAATCCCATTACTGGGCATCTACCCAAAGGAACAAAAGACATTGTATAAAAAAGACATCTTCACTCAAATGTTTATAGCAGAACAATTCACAAATGCAAAGATGTGGAAACAACCCAAGTGCCCATCAATATGAGTGGATTAATAAAATGTGGTATATGTATACCATGGAGTTCTACTCAGCCACAAAAATCAATGGTGATCTAGCTCCTCTTGTATTATCCTGGATGGAGCTGGAGCCCATTCTACTAAGTGAAGTATCACAAGAATGGAAAAGCAAACACCACATGTACTTACCATCAAATTGGTACTAACTGATCAACACTTATGTGTACATATGGAAGTAACATTCATCAGGTGTCATGCAGGTGGGAGGAGGGAGGAGGGGATGGGTATATTCACACCGAATGGGTGCAGTGTGCACTGTCTTGGGGATGGGCACACTTGTAGCTCTGATTTGGGCGGTGCAAAGGCAATATATGTAACCTAAACGTTTGTACCCAGGTAATACTCTGAAATAAAAAATACAATAAAACAAAAAAAATAAATAAAAACTATTTACATTAAAAAAAACCACAATGAGGAAATATAAAGAAGTTAACCCACATATCCATGAGGGTTATAGGGACTACATATTCTGAAGATAAGGAACGAGTTGGGTGATCTTCAGGCTCCTAACATTTTTTTGGTAAGGTATGCCAAAGGAATAGAAATGATATCCCATTTATTTATACATGTGAAAAATATGTTTAGTGAAAGAAAATACTACACAAAATTAAGTCAAACTTGGAAAACCTGGAAAATTTGATCATTACACCTGTTTCATTGTTTCAAATTTACCTATTCATTATTTCAAAATGTCTTTAGATCCAAGTTCAAATATAGTTTACACAGAAGAGAAGCCCTTTTCTATTTTTTTTTTTGTCTTCTTTTCTACTTTGAAACCTTTCTTTACTGAGCTTGGAATAACTAACCCAATATCAATATTATGAATTCAGAGTCCCTGGCAAGCTTCACATTTTATGACTTTAATCTCAAGAAAATATTATACCATGATATTAACAGGACTTCTATAAGTCAAATTACTTACTGAAACCTGATGAAACATATAATAATTAACTAAATCAAATGACAAAGTTTTTCTCAAAACATAGTACCCATTAACTTGTTTTATGCTAACATATGAGCCAATTTCAGCATAATCAAAATGAGAGTATATATATTTATACATATTTAAACTGTTTATAATGTTGCTGGCACATAGTACTTCATAAATATTAGCTTTATCATTAGCAATTACTAATATGTTAAGAAGTTAACATGAATTAGAACTGGTTTTTTGAAAGTTGGACCATCACTTCATACCCTAGATTTAATTAAGACAGAAAGAAAACATCATCCATTTAAAGCTTTGCTTTTTTTTTTTATTTCAGTGCATCATGGGGGTACATAAGTTCAGGTTATGTACATTGTCCATGTCCTGCCCATTCCCCCAAGTCAGAGCCTCAAGTGTGTCCATTCACCAGACAGTGCGCCTGGCACTCACCATGTAGTCATACCTCCATCCCCTCCCCCCACCCCCCACCTCCCCAAGTCAGCACCCTCAAGCATGACCATTCCCCAGATGGTGCGCAACGCACTCATCATGTAGGCATACACCCATCCCCTCCCCCCACCCCCCATCTCAGTCTGATATCTAATTGGTATCCTTCCCCGATGTGTATTTAGGTGATGATCAGGGAAATCAATTTTCTGGTGAGTACATGTGATGCTTGTTTTTCCATTCTTTAGATACATCACCTAATATAATGGGTTCCAACTCTCTCCAGGAGAACCAAAGAGATGTCGTATCACTGTTATTTCTTATAGCTGAGTAATACTCCATGGTATACATATACCACACATCAGATAAAGGTCTGATTACAAGAATCTATTTAGAACCCAGGGAAATCAGCAAGAAAAAATCAAACAACCCTATCAAAAAATGGGCAAAGGTCATGAATACAAATTTTTCAAAAGAAGATATAAGAATGGCCAACAAACATATGAAAAAATGCTCAACGTCCCTAATCATCAGGGAAATGCAAATCAAAACCACAATGAGATATCACTTAACTCCAGTGAGAATGGCCTTTATCAAAAAGTCCCAAAACAACACATGTTGGCATGGATGCGGAGAGACAGGAACACTCATACACTGCTGGTGGGACTGCAAACTAGTGCAACCCCTGTGGAAAGCATTATGGAGATATCTTAAACAGATTCAGGTAGACCTACCATTCGATCCAGCAATCCCATTATTGGGCATCTACCCAGAAGAACAAAAGTCATTCCATAACAAAGACACCTGTACCCGAATGTTTAAAGCTTTGCTTTTAAGCCCTTGTTTTAAAAACATTTTCTGCAAGTGACAAAAGTTGAGTCAAATTTTATTAGCTGAACCTCACATACTAATACTACAAAGCCCTAGTCCCAAAACTCAGTGGAAATAAGAACTCATTTTTATGGTATTTACATATGAAATACAGATTTCAAGGCCCATTGAGCGTTCTAAAAGAAAGGCAGTGACCCTTCTTCAATCCTTGGGGGCCCATGAAACAAAACATCATCTCTCTATCTAGTCCTAGCTTCTCACACTATAGCATGTACACCTCCAGATAAACTGATGTGACTTTCTAGAACAGGAATTCTATTTAATAACTGTGGGGAGCAAAAAGTTAAGCATATCCTCACTTTGCATGGTATTATGAAACTGTAAATATTACTGTGCAACCTGAAACTGTGCAAAACAATCACAGTAATCAATAGTAAAAATTATGATTGTTCTGTGATCTTTAATAATTTTTGTGAACACATTAAAAACTCTTACTATTGGTTATAAATGTCTAGGGAAATGACTAAATAGTAAAACTAATGTTTATTTATTTAGTACACTGTAACTTAAAAATATCAGAAGCATTGAGAATTAAAGTGTTTTATTTCTTAGTAGAAACTTAGCAAGAGTAGTTTGAACTAGTCTTGACTCCTTCTCATTGTATAACTTACAACATGCAGCAAGCATTTTTCTGTGCCTTGGTGAATTGTCATATTCCTTTATTCTAACTTTACATGAGCTTCTAAGATTTCATCCTTTGTGCTTTCAATGTTGTGAAATATCTCCAAGAATTCTTTTAATATGAAGTTTTCTGACAGTGTCTTATAGTCTGGGATTTCTTCAATCTTGTCATTACAACCACTTTCCAAATTCATGTTGATAATAAGTTCACCTTCCCTAAGTTCCTCTGGCTGCATATCTGGAGTCTCTTAAATGGCAGCAGTGTCAACATTTCCACAATTGGCTATTTCTTTTCTAACTCCATTTATGTTCGATTCAAATTTCACTTCTAGCATCATTGCTTTTTGTTTCATTATTGCACTTTTACCTTTGTTTGCTAATTCTCTCTCTCAATTATCCATTTTTGTAAAATATCACATTAGTTTATCACTGGGAGACAAGGAGGCAACATAATTACCTGCTTTGCAGACTCTATGTAAAGTGACTAACATGCACAGTGACTAATCATTGACTTTGCAAGAAGTGATGTGACAGGTCTCTAATCATGATTTACATAGTGATTTGTGAACTGAAGGGCTAGCAGCTACTACTATTTTATGCAAGTACTCAGTTCAAATCCTGTGGTAAATGAACTTTGAATAATATTGGGGGAGACTAATGTAATTTAAGTAAACCATAGTAACTGAAATTTGTGCATATAGGAACCATGCAACATGACAACTGCCTATAATTTAACTCATTATTTTGAGACTGTTTTCTAGGAACAAAGTAATCAAGAGCCGATAAAAATGTGCATGAGTATTTAAGACAAAACACGAGACTTTAATAAAATTGTATTCTTTCCCAGAAAAAAAAATTACCCAGCCTCAGGTATTTTGTTATAGTAGCACAAAATGGACTAAGAGAGTGGGTGTTTAAGACTCAGAAAAGAGAGGGAAGCGGGGACTGGATGATAGTGGGAAATAAGGTCAGAGAGATGGGCTGTACCCAAGATGACTCTAACTAAGGAATCTGAATGTATCCTGTGAGTAGTGGAACACTATTAATGATTTTCCAGTAATGGAGAGCATTCCGCATGAAATAGAATCAGCTACATTAACAAACCTTAGTTGATACTAAACATAATTTATTGGACATTTTCCAAGTGTATTACTAAGTAATGGGGAACTTGCAAGTACAGCAAAATGTAATAAAGGAAAATGAAAAATTCTCAGGTGTTGATTACTTTCTGTGTATAAAGGGGCTTCGTGCTCCAGAAATACATGAATAGATCAAATGACTTTGAACCATGATTATGGCCAACCATAAAAAGGAGACTTGTTTTCCTGAGGCTTGGGACCACTTATTTTACAAAATGAAATACTTGTCTCTATAAAAAGCTAATTTTCTAACACGAAACAGGAGAACTACTTGGTATCTCAGAAAAGGTATGGTCATTTTTTGTCTGTTTATTATTAAATATTCCCTACTATGTGTCAAACACTAAATAGGTTATTCAAAAGTAAATATTAAAGTTAAATATTAAAATCATTTTCTGGGTTTTTTAACTCTATTTTCCGTACAATAAACAGAAGAGTTTCCTGCAGCATTAAATCTTTGAGGTCTAAAAAGCAAGCTATGAATGACAGTCAAGTAGAAAGTCTATTAAACTTTTTAAATGTCTAAAACATTCTGAAAGAAATTATTATTTGCCCATCCTCCGAAGTGAGGTATCACAAGAATGGAAGAATAGGCACCATATGTACTCGCCATCAAATTGGCACTGACTGATCAGCACTAAGGTGCTCACACAGTAGTAATATTCTTTAGGGGTAGGGGGTTGGGGGTGGGTAAACTCACAACTAATGGACGCAGTGACTGTTGTGGGGGGGGGGGAAGGGCATGTCTCAAATCATGGTTGGGATGTGGCAAAGTCATAACATGTAACCAAAATGTTTGTACCCTCATAATTTCCTGAAATAAAAAAATAAAAAAAAGACATCAAGCATATGAATATACCAGGCACTACTCAAAGATGATTAAGCACACACTGTCTTCTATGAGCTTAGGACTTGAAAAATACATAATAGAAGTATTCAGATATTTTTTAAAAATCTGCAAGTATGAAAGAGATTATTTTGGTGTAACATAGAAAGTTAGGGTTCAGTCTATACTTGATTAACAATATTACAATTCAATTTTAATTTAACATTTATTGCTTAAATCAAGGATCAGAAAACTTTTACTGTAAAGAACGAGATAGGAATTATTTTAGGCTTTGCGGCCAGATGGTTTCTGTTGCAATTAGTCAACCTTACATTGCAGTTCAAAAGCACATAAACTAATGGGCATGTCTGTTACTCAATAAAACTTTATGGACATTGAAATTTGATTTTCATATAATTCTCACGTGTCCCAAAATATTCTTCTTTTTTCCCCAATCATTTAAAAAAGTAAAAACCATTCTTAGTTCACAAGCAGGCCATATAAAAACAGATAGTGGGCCAAATTTGGCCCTAGAACCTGGTATCCCAATATTGAGTTTCCCCAAAGCAGGGCTGATGCAAGGGCTTGAGTGTGGATAGTTTATTTGAGAGGTAGCCTCAGAAAGCAGGAGTGAGGGAACATGGAGAGAGAGAGAGAGAGAAAGAGAGATCAAGAAAGAAAAAGCTAACAAAGTGTGTGTAACTGAGTTGGTTACTGAGGGTGACTGCATTCTATCCCATTGGAGACCCTCTGAGAAACTGGTAGAAGGTGCTTCAGAAATTCCTCTCTGAAGGATGGGAGGTTAAGGTCATTATGCACTGACTACAGTCCCTTAATTTTAGGTTGCCCTATCTGTGTGTCATTTAAGCTTCCTTTGCTTTGGCAAAAGCCCTGAGGCACAAAAGTGAAGAAGAGGTGTTACAAGAACTCAAGATGGGATGCTGCTGGCCAGCCTAGGAACTTTCCACCAGAGTAGCATCTGCCATCACAAATGGGCCAAAGGGATACGGCACAAGGAACAAAAAGTGTTTGTTACAGGGCCAGGTGTGGTGGCTCATGCCTGTAATCCTAGCACTTTGGGAGGCCGAGGCAGGAGGATTGCTTGAGGTCAGGAGTTCGAGACCAGCCTGAAGAAGAGCAAGACCCCGTCTCTACAAAAAATAGAAAAGTTAGCCGGGCGTGCACCTGTAGTCCCAGCCACTTAGGAGGCTGTGCAGGAGTATTGCTTGAGCCTAGGAGTTGGAGGTTACAGTGAGCTATCATGAAGCCACTACACTTTAGCTAGGGCAACAGAGCAAGTCCCTGTCTCAAAAAGAAGAAGTGTTTGCTACAGATGGTAATGACCTTTTTATTTCTCTGATATTCTATTTCTCTGAGGGCCTAATTTTAGAGGATTAATATTCTAAAATCTGGGTCACTCACGGGCTGTAAAGTTAAAAACTCAGAAGAAAGCCATCTGGGGGCCTCAGTCAACTGACTGCGTACCAGGAAATCAATGTTGGTCATGGACTGGAAAGCAAACACCTGAAATCAAAACTTACAACTGCAGTTCTAAATGGACCAATGTAGAATGTTTTTGAACAGTTCCTAAGTGTAGGTGAGTCTGTGGCTTTTTAGATGAGGTCACCAACATTGAGGAGGGCACTGCTCATGCAGCAAAAGATGAATCTCAACAACTTTCTGGGAGGATGAGCAATAAGATAGAGTGTCGGCCTGCAGCCCAAATCCTTTACTCAGAAGAGAATGAAGGGAGATATCACTGTCCCAAATTGAGTAGAGGGGTCATCATAGCTCACTGCAACGTCAAACTCCTAGGCTCAAGCAGTCCTCCTGCCCAGCCTCCCGGGCAGCTGCGACTACAAGCACACACCCAGCTAATTTTTCTATTTTTTGTAGAGATGGGGTCTTGCTCTTGCACAGGCTGGTCACAACATTCAAAGATGGGGCAGAGCCCACCAGGAAAGAGAACTCATTGTCAGTGGGAGCTGTCATAAAAACTCAATGGGAAATGCATAGGGAACATCTGCTGTTTTGTCTTCCCAAATTTATTTACCTTTCTGGTAAAACAATATTCACCAAGCCCTTAGATATTCTCTTGGGACATCCCATCAATTAATCTTGGACAATGTTCCTTGGATGTTTCTGACTGGACCTCACCCCTTGGTATAATATTGGAGCCTCTGACCATGGTCAATGTATCTCATTTCTATGGCCACAGTGATTGGTTCAAGAATAATGTGTGATCCAGCTGGAACTATAGAGGCAATTAGCCTTTTTCTAGAGCTTCTTGGAGAAAGAACAGTGCTCTTTCCTCCTAGGTCTAAATCTGAGAGGATATAGGGGATGTTGAGGCTAGGGCCAGCATTTGACGCTCCAAATTGAAAGCAACAGGGAAGAAGGCAGAGCCAGGAGATAGTAAGAAGCTAAATTTAGAAGTCAGCCATGTTTACCTGGCCAAGATAGTATGGCACATGCTCCTCAGACATTAATGTGCATACAGATCACCTGGGGATCTTGCTAAAATGCAAATTCTGATTTAGCAGGTCTAGAATGGAACCCGAGTTGCTGCATTTCTAACAAGTTCCTAGGGTATATCCGTGCTCTGGTTTGTAGACCATACTCTGAGTAGCAAGGAAGAAAAATGCACTGAACCTCATGTCCATAACCTGACATAGGAATCCAGCAGTTCAAACTAGGCAGGGCTGAAACAGTTAATTAAGTGGGACAGCTACTCCTGATGGCAGTGTGAAACTTAAAAGCGTGGAGAACAAAAACCTCATATGTCTAAATTTTTACCTCAAGGCACAGATTAGAATCAAAGATTTTCTATAACTATGCCTTAAAAACTATTTTATCTCTTACAGCATCAGGAATGAAATATCCAAACATCTGACTCAAACTTTGAGTCTGATCAAATCCAAGTTTGCTTGCTGAATTACAGTATCAGTCAATTCATTGCCCTGCCAAGTCTTTGATGTGAGCAAAGGCAGTGACCTGGAAAGAGTACAGTCCCAGAAGTTTGAATGGCGATACAGGGAATGCTCTGAGGAGTCCCCTAAATCCTTAACTGCTCTATGAAACACTTCCCACTGAGCTTCCCGGGCCTGCAGAGCAATCCTCCTACCCTTGCTTAAAGAAACTGTTACTTCCTGGCCTCAGTGTAGTCATTTGTAGAATAAAGTAATTTGTACCCCACCAGTTATTATCACTCAGTCAATAACCATAATCACATTTTAGCAAGCTCTGGAAGGGGTTCAAGTGTGGAATCAAACTAGGGAAGAGAAGGCTTATAGAATGGAAGATGTATTGGAATTTGTTAAATTATAAGAGCAAAAATCAGGGGGACATTTGTGGGAACAGATCTTGAGGATGTTGAACCCAAAAGGGAAGAACATATAAAGGAAGAATAAAAAAGAATGTAATTCACAATAAAACAACACACATTTCAATATGAAAATGCTAGAGCATTGAAAAGATATCCTGGAGTGGTTGGATACTTGCTCCTATTGCCATGAATGTAACAGCTACAAATGCCAAGGCATGCTGATGTGCTGTTAGTAACACATGTCTATATCAGTATTAGTCTCCTATTGTAGCCATAACAAATTATCACAAACTGAGTGACTTTTAAAACAATGCAAATGTATTCTCTTACATTTCTGGAGGTCAGAAGTCTGAAATAGGTCTCACTGGGCTAAAATCAAGGTGTTGGCAGGCCATGTTCCTTTCTGGAGACTCTAGGGGAAAACCCATTCCATTGCCTTTTCCAGCTTCCAGAATTCCTCAGCCCATAGCCCCTTCCCTATCTTCAGAGTCAGCAAACTCTGACCTCTGCTTCTGTCCTCACATCTCCTTTTCTGACTTTCCTGCCTCCCTCTCATTAAGATCTTGTGATGACAGTGGACCCACCCAGATAATCCAGGATAATCTCTCCATCTCCAGATCGTTAATGTAATCATATCTGCAAAGTCCCTTTTGCCATGTGAGGTAACATTTGTAGGTTCTGGGGATTAGGAACATAATTAACTGTTGGGTTTTCTAACCTTACACAGTCTATCCAGGCTAGTGTGTCCATTTCTCTGAACTTTATGACCCATCCTTCTTACACCATCTGCTATGGCAATTCCACCATTTTCATTTGACTTGGTGCAGGCCATTGCTTTCTCTGAGCTGCCAAGAGCTATCCTAATTGTGGGTGTCAGCATGGTCTCCTGATGTCCTTGCCAGAATGTTAAATCCTGCATCACAGGAGGGTACTCCTAAATCAGTACATTGTTTTTGATCCAACCTTTTGTTCCCTCCACCACAATCCAGCACCCTCAAAATCCATTAGCATAGTCCTCCTCTGGCTCCTAATGGCATATGTTGACTAGATCCTGCAGCAACTTTTGGGTATAGTCCCCTTTCTCCCTTGGAAGGCCTGCACTTTCCTGGCAGGCTTATGTTGTGACGGGACCATTTTTTATCTCCTGGTTGGCTGCAGGAGATAAAAACTTCCCATCACAGTTCTAACACTGGCAAGGCCAGATGCTGTCTGACCTTCACCTCCCTCCAGTGATGGAGTCCTGGTTGCCAGCAAGCTGGTGGATGATCCCATTTTAGAGTATTCTTCCCCACAACACTCCTGACACCAAACCTCTTAGCTATAGGCATGCTCTTGGGAACACCTATAAGGGTCTGAGGGAAAGCAGGGTTGGGCTCAGAGATAAGCTAGTTGCAATGTACTCACAACAGTGGCCTCAGCTGAACCCAAGTGGAGGGTTCTGAAGCTCAGATGTTCCTTTAACACATTGACTGCTACACTCAAAAAAAAAAAAAAATTCCCCTGGGGCCACGGTGTTTTATTAAAACAAAACGATCTTTTCTAATTTGTTATTTTTTTATTGTTTTCTGTGCGTGAGTTATATGCGATGCAATCCACGTTTTTAGAATTAAATTGTCAATATTAATTGTAACAATAAGAACATCAACAAGTAAGATTTTCATGAACTGCAGGGTTTTGCTTCCCGCAGCCCCAGGCTCAAAACTAGCCTGAGTTAAATACAATTCACATGGCAGTCAATGTGTTAAACTGTCCTGTCTTGAGGCAAGGGGGCTGGGCCTTTATACACCTACATCAACTAGTCAAGGACTGTAGCTGTCCCTAGGGAAGGGGTATGATACACTGGGTAAGTGGCCCTCTACAGCCAAGGGCAATTCCCAAAGAGGGCCTCTGCTATAACCTGTCAGCCACCAGCACCCAGCAGACGGGGGAAATGAGCGCTTTAGTCTTGAAGGGAAACCTGGATGATGCACAGCAGCATCTATTACAAGGGCAATGGTAAAAAGTTTTAAAAGGCCTTGCTCTAGCACCTCGGATATGCTGAGAGAACTTTTCCTGACTCCTAGGTGGGGACTGTGGCATCATGGACCCATTATCTAAAAGTGGTGTGGGCCGGGCGTCGTGGCTCACGCATGTAATCCTAGCACTCTGGGAGGCCGAGGCGGGCAGATTGTTTGAGCTCAGGAGTTCGAGACCAGCTTGAGCAAGAGCGAGACCCCATCTCTACTAAAAATAGAAAGAAATTATATGGACAGCTAAAATACATATAGAAAAATTAGCCTGGCATGGTGGCGCATGCCTGTAGTCCCAGCTATTTGGGAGACTGAGGCAGAAGGATGGCTTGAGCCCAGGAGTTTGAGGTTGCTGTGAGCTAGGCTGACTCCACAGCACTCACTCTAGCCTGGGCAACAGAGTGAGACTCTGTCTCAAATAAATAAATAAATAAATAAATAAATAAATAAATAAATAAATAAATAAAAGCGGTGTGGCCTGGCCCTTCTAACCATCAGTTGCCAAGAATGGAAACTGACAAATGAAAGAACCTCCCCAAAAGGAAATAAACTAGGTTTAAACCCCTATTTGTGCTAATGCCCATTCCACTCAGTCTCTCCTTGGCCTTCACAACAAGGGAAGGAAGCTGAGGAAAGTGCTCTTAAAAGGAAACTTTCCATGTCTCTGATAGGCAAATGAGGAGAAAGAGCCTCATAGTTAGTAGGCAGGAAACATAATCTCCATCAGGCCTCCAATGGTATTGAGAAGTTCACTACCACCTGAGAACACCATGGGGTCAGCCTTCCCCTGGCTGCCACCTCCCTAGTGCCAATCTCTCTAGGTTTGTGACGTGACACCAGAAGGATCTGTCTAGAATCCAATGATAATATATTTCATAGACCATGGATTTGGAGCTCAGTGAGCCAAATGATGTGAAATGTCAGCATGCACAAGTGTTCCAGTGAAGGAAATGGGTCAAAGGAAAAATGCAAAGTGTGACTCTGAGGAGAGTTAACTTTTTTATGGCCTCAGTCACTACATGGTAAATTTCTTTGAAGAACAAGCCTTACTTAGGCTGGGGGCTCCATTAGGGGGAGACAGAGAAGTAGATGTGAGGAAGTGAGAGGGAGGAAAACCTCCATTTTCCTCAGCGTTTAAAGTGTTCTCTTGGCCGGGCGCGGTGGCTCACGCCTGTAATCCTAGCTCTGGGAGGCCGAGGCGGGTGGATCGCTCGAGGTCAGGAGTTCGAGACCAGCCTGAGCAAGAGTGAGACCCCGTCTCTACCAAAAATAGAAAGAAATTATCTGGCCAACTAAAAATATATATACAAAAAAATTAGCCGGGCATGGTGGCTCATGCCTGTAGTCCCAGCTACTCGGGAGGCTGAGGCAGTAGGATCGCTTAAGCCCAGGAGTCTGAGGTTGCTGTGAGCTAGGCTGACGCCACGGCACTCACTCTAGCCCGGGCAACAAAGTGAGACTCTGCCTCAAAAAAAAAAAAAAAAAAGTGTTCTCTTACCAGTGCCCCTTGAGACTCATTCAGTTCTTGCCATCCTTATGAAAAGAAGTCATTTCAAACATATATGAAACAAAAAGAACAAAAAAAGAAGCAAATATAAGTGAAATAAGCCAGGCACAGAAAGACACCTACTGCATGATCTTACTTATATGTGGAATCTAAAAAAGTCAAACTCATAGAAACAGAGAGTACAATGGTGGTTGCTGGGGGTGGGGGGCTGTGGAAAAGGGAGGTGTTGATCAAAGGGTTCAAAGTTTCCATTAGACAGAATAAGATTTAGTGATCTATTGCACAGCATTATGATCATAGTTAATGAATATTTCAAAATTGCTGAAAGAGTAGACTTTAAACATTTTTACCACAAGAACAAAAGATAAGTGGATGAGGTGTTGGATATGTTAATTAACTTGATTTAATATTTGTACAATGTATGCATAGATTGAACTTCACATTGTACCCTACAAATATATACAACTATTATTTGTCAATTAAAATAAATGAAAATTAAAAAGGAAAAGAGGCAAATAAACCTAAATCTATAAATTAAGATGAAAAGAAATTAATCTGCCTATTTTAAAATTTTTTATGAACCCAATATAAATAACAGAAAGGAAAAATAAATGAAACAGATAAGACTTTAAATGAGGAAACCAAGAATAAGATAGGAGAAAACCAAAACACAAGACAAAAATAATAATAATAATTAAAAACCCAACTTAAAGAAAAATGGAAAATTAATACAAGATTACAAAACTAAGATCCAGTGAGAAAAGCAATAGAAACAGAAGTTGAGAGAGGTATGATTAAAGTAAAACTTAAATATATTTAGTTAAAAATGCAATCAAGAATTGGCAGGGGAAAAAAAAAGGGAGAAATCTGGCTAGACTGTCAGAGAGACATGCTAGGGGAATTCCTGGGCCTAAGCTGTATTCTACTCAAGCAGCCAAGCAGTGGCAGAAATGTGCTCCACAGGGACTGAGATTCCAGGAAGCCTGTATGGGGTCCAGGCAGGAAAACAGACATCATATGAAATATTTTAACAGAAAGGATGTAATATAGAGAAGTGATTGAAATGTTTGTTGTCAGAGAACTGAAAAGGCAGAGGGAACTGAAGCAGCAACCCACCACTACTATGTAAGAGATTAGGGTTATTGGAACTTAATGGTTTGGAGGATGAGCCCCGCAGAATTGGGACCCAGATTTCCGAGGAGGGGGTACTGCCCAGCTGGTCCTGTTATCTCTGAGGGATACAATTAAGCTAGTTCTGGGAAGAATGTGGCAATTACGGGAACCAGCTGCCACTGTCACAGTGAAGAACCATAGCTGCGGTGACACTAACAGGCAAGAAGCGGACAGAAAGGAGCAAGTCCCTTCTCCTGCTTCCATCCTTGATGTCTCCCTCTAGAACTCCCTACTGGCAGAGTCTAACAGGGCATCAGCTGGCAAAGGTTTGCAAAGCTCCCACCTCAGTGTGACAAAGCACAGTGCTGTCTGCTCTGGTTGCCACTAGCCACACATGGCTATTTAATGTTCAATTTAAACACATGAAAATTAAATAAAATTAAAAATTCATGTCTTCAGTTGCACTAGCCACATTTGGAGTACTCAAGAGCCACATGTGCCTAATGACTACCATACTGGAGAGTATAGCTGCAGGGGATGGTGTGGCCGTAAATCACATAAGAAGGAACTCAGATCATGGTGGCAATTTTCACCTTCCATGTTGTGTCTATAGACCCGAGGAAACTATCCATAACCCAGCAAAGGTGACCTTTCTCCACACAAATAACAGTACTGTATCATTCTTCAAGATGATGATGGTGGTAGTGGTGGTGGTAATATTTGGCTATTTACATTTAGAGCTAGGTCCTATGGAAAGCACGTTGATTTCATTATTTCATTTAATACCACAACACTATGAGCTAAGTACTTTTTCGATACCATCTTATAGATGGAAAACCTGAAATTTAGAGTGGATAAGGAACTTGTCAAAGCCATATAGTGGACTCCAGTGCCCCTGACTCTGGGGTATATTGTCTCAGGCTATCGAAGGGAGCCCACACTTTCACAAGGAAGAGATTCGCTTATCATTGTTTAGTAGAATGTTATTTTTTCAGAAAGAATAAACTGTACAAAGAAAGTCAACAATTAATAATGGCACTTAATAATATAAGGAATTATGACAACGAAAGTAATTTCAGCTTAATAAAATTCACTCCCAACAGACTTATAATAACCCAACGGGGAAAAATAAACGTTGTCTTTTTGGTTTTATGAGAAGCCATCACGCTCTATCACACTCACTGTTTGGAAATAGCTTGGAATGAGTTCTTCACTTTTCTGCTTATGATGTTTGCAAGATGATTGCTTACTATATGGGTGGTGATTAGAGCTCCTTGTATCTTCATTTTTTATAGCACTGACACTGCAGTTATTTATATTATGCTTATCAGAGGTAACATGGTGAAGACATGGTTGGGCCAATCATTAGCTTTGTGATACTGTGATAGTAACTAAGAATAGTTACTAAGTTCTTCTAAGCCTCAGTTTCTTTACCTTGTAGGGACATCATAAGGATTTAATTAGATCATGGATATATGTAAATAATCTAAAACATTCTTTGATATGTAGAATTGTGCTATTAATAGATTTTAGATGTCCCTCTAATAGAAGGCATAAAAGGCAAAACAATTATTTGTAAGCATGTATGCATTCATTTTTTCACTCAAAAAATGCTTAATGAATGCCTACTATGTGCCAGGTACTATTTTAGGTTGTTGAGATACATCAGTGAGTGAATGAATACACTAGACAAAAATCTCTGCTATTATGGAGCTAATATTGTATCTATTTAGGACCCACATATGAAAGACATAGCCCTATTTGTCACAAATATAAATAGAAATCTCCCCTGTCCTTAAGAAATTTAAATTCCATTACCTTAAAAGCTTGTAAAACACTCTCTGAAAGGAACAACATTTATTAACAAATGAAATATTCCTGGCAGCAGGAGTTAAATATGCAGTAGGAAAAATGCTAATTTAGATATCAGAGAATTTAAGTTCTAGCCCCATCTCTGTTTTTAACTTTTTGTATTATCTGTTATACTCTCTGAGCTTCAGTTTTCTCACCTACTAAAATGGGAGTAGAATCTCCCATTTTCAGTAACAAAGTTATATTTTTCATGTGTCCACTATAATCATACTAGCAAGAATGGGCCAAGTTTTACTACTATCATGTATAACCTAAATTGAGATGCAATCTTATGGGGGATCACTTAGTTTTCCTACTGAAGAACAAAAGCAGATTGTTTGGATTTTCTCAAAAGCAGAGTCTAAGACAAGGAAATAATCCCAGAAGAACGTTGGCCATTTGTTTGAGTGAGGATCCCAAGAAGTTGTACTAAGAGAAAAGGACAGTGAGATGGGGGAGAAAGCCAGTATCAGGGTAGTTGGTGGGGTTACTGTTGTAGCAATTAGGGCCCAGTGCCACCAGGACTTCTGAGAAAAGACAGAATACCTCCCAGAATTCCAAAGGAAAGAAGGCTAGTGAATTTTTTCACTGGGTCCCATCCCTGATTAACTGAGGTTTGCCCCCAAAGATGTCAACAACCTCACCGTCAAAGCCCAGTTGGCATCCACAGCTTTAGCTTTGAGAAGGCCAAGAAACAAAAAGCAAGTATGAATTTATGGTAGGGCACTGTTAGGGGTTGAATCATGTCCACCCAAACTTCATATGTTGAAATCCTAACCCTCCTGTACCTTGGAATGTGACCTTATTTAAAAACAGGATATTTACAGACATAATCAAGTTATTAATAAAATGAGGTCATTAAGGTGGGTCTTAATCAAATATGACTGATGTCCTTATGAAAAGAAGAAAATGTGGACACAGATACACACACACAAGGAGAATGTGGAGACTGGAGTTATGCTGCACAAGCCAAGAAACTAGCAGAAGACGCAAGAGGGGATGGGAACAGATCCTTCCCTAGCACCTTTGGAGGGACTGTAAGCTGCTAATACCTTGATCTCGTACTTGTAGCTTCCAGACTGGTGACAAGAAATTGCTGTTGAGTAAGTCACTCGGTTTGTGGCACTTTGTTACAACAGCCCTAGCGAACTAACAGACACCGCTTGCAGAACATGAGCATGTGAGGAACTGTGCAACACAGCTGTGGCTGAAATTACAAGCAGGCAAAGGAGGTGACATAAGCACGAAAGACATCTACTATGGAGCCCATAGGCGGTGGACATGCTGGGGTGAGAGATTAGCCTGTTGTTTCTCAGCTCTCCCTGAAGAAAGGGCAAGAAAGTTACAACCTGTAATGGCTAGAACTATAACCTAAATGGTTACAAGGGTTTTTTTCCTATGTGTTCATTATATTTGAAGCAATGATAAACCCTCCTATTCTTCTCTCAACTGTTAATATACCTTTACTTCCTAAGGCACCCATTGAGATTCTATGTCCTTTTTTATATGAAGCAATTACATTTGTTAAGACATTTGAAAAAGAGACATTTTAACAGCCTGATTTCCAGAACAGCCTCTATTCCTTTTGGGTGAAAATGACAAAAACAAAAAGATGGATGACAACTGTGTCACACCTAAAAATCTTACATTTATATTCATAATTTTTTCTATTGGAAAAGCTTTAAAAATTGTAATGAATTCACTAAAAATGTATCATAGAGCTGCCAAGAAAATTGGGAGCATTAGTTTTTGCCTGAAATTTGAGATTCTTTAACTGGGTCAGGAATATCTTGCTAAAAGCACTGCTCTCAGACACTGTCATTTTGTACTTTCCTTCCAAAAGCATCAATCTCAAAAGAAATATGTGCACAAATTAGTGAGAGGATTTTTTTCAAGATGCTAAATAAGTTTGATCTGAAGAAAGAGCAAAGGCTGTCCATGGATGCCTTTCTCATGCCCTACTTTGATTAGAAACTGACTCTCTCTCCCCACCTGGCTGACATGTTCCTCCCTGAAGTGAAGCAATTTTCTGGAATGAATATAGACATTAGCCAACTGAAAGCAGGGGCTGGGTTTCAAAATCAATGCACCATTTAAAAAATTCAATTCAAAAATTAAATATATTGTCTTATTTTAAAAGGCGTTGTAATTTATCAAGAATTAAAAACACAAGAAATAGGTTCAAAGTAACCTAGACATTTGTCATAAATAATATTTCTACTTATAATACTGTAAATTAAAAAAGAAAATGTGACATTTAGGTTTTATGTTGTTAGACAAGGAGTGTAAAATGTCGCCTAACACACATTCATTACTACATACATCCTAAGATCCATTGTAAGACAATTTTTGATCCCTCTTCACAAAATTTCCAAAGTAGAAGGCATTAGTTTTATTTCATGGTAGAGATGTTATCATAATTCTTTGAAGGAGATTTTATTCCGATATCTGATTTATTACTTTATATAGTCCCTTATCATGATTTGAGTTTATAGTTTCTATAGTGTCCCATACCAACTATAAAATCAAATAAAAGAAAATAAGAGGAATTTGTGGCTAATTCCACATTTACAAATGAATTACTCAATTACAAGTCACATTAGTATTTTAGTGGGATATAATTTAATCAATTCATCTTCCATATTTACTTGTTGGAATTTCTCTTTATTTCAGTAAGCTAAGCAACTGTAGTTTTAAAAGGAGGTAAATTAATGTATATTTTTTAACATTGAAAATTTCTTATTGATTTGTAAAAAATTTAAGTTTTTAAAAGTTCAATTCAAAACCTATATTGTGCCCTAAAAGGAATGAAGTTCTGATAATGCTACAACATGGATGAACTGTGAAAACATTATTCTAAGTGAAAGAAGCCAATTATAAAAGACCAGATATTGTATATAGTTCTATTTGGTTCCATTTATATGAAATGTCCAGAATAGGCAAACCTACAGAGACAGAACATAGATCAGTGGTTGCTTAGGAGTGAGAACTTAAGTTGGAATCATGAGTTTGGATCTAAGGAGAAAAGTAGGGCTACATATATTTGAAAGTCATCCATGAACATGGAAGGCAATGAAACTGCACCAAAATAAATGTTTTTCAAAATTATCTCATTTAATGTCCATGACAACTCTGAGCTGTACATTATTTTTACTTACGAGGACACTGAGATTCTGGGAGATCAAGCAACTTCCCAGAAGCCACATAGCTAGTAAACAGAAGAACCAGGATTCAACTAACTCTCACGAAATACAAAGTCCATGCTTTTTCCTGTCTTGCTGACATTTTCTAAGTCATACACTCATGGCAGTAGGTGGGCTCATCCAGAAAAAGCCTATAGAGTGAGGAGAGAATAGGCATGATATTGGGTGTGATAGAAAAATCCAATGTAGTTTGTAGTTTACATACCAAAAGGGGAATGTAATAAAGGGTATGATTGAGAGGGATGGAGGCCACCCTGCTACAGTGATTCTCCCACCTGACAATGGCTGTTACTTGGCTTCCTGGGGGAAATTTCATTAGGCTCTTTGAGTGAATGTTTCTTTCTGAATTCACAAAATAAAAAGTCAAGAACACTTAGGCAGCAATAAGAGAAAGGATATCTTGGATCTCCAGCCTCCCAATTTCAATATGATGCTGTAAATGGTGTGGCCATTAGGTAACCAAATGGGTAGCTGACTACCAGCCAGATACAGCTCTATTTTAAATCTAGTATATTTGATTGCTTCTTCTATTACATCTTTGGATAAAAGGCTTTAACTTTCATCTTAGTTTTTCTTTTCGACAAAATGAAATATAAATTTTTAGGTAGATACTGAAGAAGAGTAACACTATACTCCTTTAAATGTTGCAATATTTTCAAAATTGCTGCATTCACTCATATATTCAATGCACCTTCATTAATAAGATACTGCCCTTGCCTTCCAGAAGACTACAGTTTGTCTAGGGAGAGAGGCCAATCTTTAATAGTTTTAAATTGTGAGTATTTCCTTTTTATTTTTTTATTTCAAAGTGTTATGGGGGTATAAATCTTTTTAGTTACATGATCAATTCATGTGTGAGTAGTTTCAATGAGAAGAAGCCAGAAGAGAGGGAGAGGGTGAAGACGCAGGCCAGCCCTTGAGGAGAGGGAAGAGAATGTGATGCACACATGGAAAGATTCACTTATAAAAAGGGAACGTGACTCTTCAAGAATAACACTAGAGGAGACAAAAGATTCCATGCAAATACAGTTTGATTACAAGACAATTGAGGGAATTTGTGTCTAATGGCTTCTGTTATTTTTCCTGTGAAATTTTCTTCTGAAAATCAAGAAGAAAAGTTCAAACAAGCAGAGAAATTTAGAACAATATTATGTCCCAAACACAAAGATCTCTACACCACAAATGTAAGAGAACAGAATTATTGATCTGGAAAGTCAATTCTGAGTGCCTAGAGGAAAGGGGCAGATCAATGCAGTCATGAAGCTTGCTAGTAGAGAGTGTGATGGGACATGAGGATGAAACCAGAAAATATTGAGGAATAAAGAAGAGTTAGCAGTACAGATCTGTTGCTTCAGCTAGACATTTGACAATTGCCTTATGATACAAATAAGTGGTCAAATCTCTTTGAGTTGAAAGAACCCTAAGGCGGTGCTCTTTAAGCTTGGCTATGCATTAGAATCACCTAGTGTAGTGGCAAGCTATTGCTGTGTAACAAATTTTACCACAAAACGTAGCAGCTTAAAACAATGAGCCCTTATTATATCACACAGTTTCTGTAGGTCAGGAATGTGGAAGTAGCTTGGCTAGGAGTAAGCATCTCTCATGCGTTGCCAGTCAGGGTATCAGCTCAGGCTGCAGTTATCTGAAGGCTTGACTGGGGTTTCCAAGATGGTTTTATCACATGGCAGTTGGCAGAAGGCTATATTAGTCAGGGTTTTCAAGAGACACAGAACCAATAGTGTGTGTGTGTGTGTATAAAAAGAGAAAGAGAGAGAGAGAGAGAGAGAGAGAGAGAGAGAGAGAGAGAGAGAGAGTTATTACAAGGAATTAGCTCACACAATTATGAAGGCTGAGAAGTCAGAAGTTCTGCAGCCAATGAGCTGGAGACTCAGGAGACCCAATCGTGTAGTTCTAGTTCAAGGCCAAAGACCTGAGAACTAGGAGAACTGGTAGTGTCAGTTCCAGTCCAAAAGCTGGCAGGCTCAAGATCCCAGAAACGCCAACATTTCAGTTCAAGTTCTAAGGTAGAAAAAGACCAATGTCCCAGTTCAAGCAGTCAAGCAGGAGGAGTTCCCTCTTGTCAAATCGGTCTACTGATTCAAATGTTAATCTCATCCAAAAACACCCTCACACACACACTCAGAAAAATATTTGACCAAATATCTGGCCTAGTCAAGTTGACACATAAAATTAACCATCACAAAGGCTTCACTTCCTTGCTGGATGTTCGTACGAGGTCTCAGGTCTGCAATGTGGGACGCTCCCTAGGGCTGCTTGAGTGTCTTCATGGCATGGTGGCTGGCTTCCCTCAAAGCATGTGATCCAAAAGAGAAAGCCAAAAAGAAGTCTCAATGTATTTTGTGACCTACTTTTGGAAATCACACACAGTCACAACCACCATATTCTCTTATTAGAAACAAGTCACTAAGTCCAGCCCACTCTCAAGTAGGGGGGTGGGGATTAAGTTCCACTTCTTGAAGAAAAAAGTAACAAAGAATTTGTGGATATATTTTAAAACCATGACATCTGGGGAGCTATAAAAAATACTGGCTATCCCCCCTAACCCTTCTGGTTTAATTGGTGTGGCATTTTTAAAAGCTCCCCAGGTGATTCTAATGGATAGCCTAGGACTCCCTCTATCATATGCATCCACTCTTGTGTCTCTTATTACCGTAAGACCTTAGCAAGCAAGCGCACAGCCTTGTGATTGGCATTTTGCCAGCCCTAATGTTGCACCATATCATATAAGCAATCAAGTAGGTGTGAAAACTTCCTCTGATTAAAACAACTCAATTTCATTAAAGAAATTTTTAAAATTCAAAATGCTTTTCTTAATGCAAAAAATAAGCAATATGTTTTACATAGAGGCATGATACCCCAAAGAAGAGTATTTAACATAGTGCATTTTCAAAATCATATGTAGCATAAAGCAAGGATATGAAACAAAACAAATACAAGAGGCTTCTGGCTAAGTATAAAGCATAAAACTTATAAATAAAAGCATAATTAAGGAATACTTTGAGCCTATAAAGAATCAGCTATATATTGATAATTCATGACAGAATGTGACCAAGTCTGACTTTCGAGATGTGATGGATAGTTTTATTTGTCAGCTTGACTAGGCTAGGCTAACCAGTTATTTAATCAAACGCTAATAGATGTTGCTGTGAAGGTATTTTGTAGATGTGATTAACATTTACAATCATTTGACTTTAAGGAGATTACCCTGAATAATGTGGTTGGGCCTTATCTAATCAGTTGAAGGCCTTAAGAGCAAAAACTGAGGTTTCCCAGGGAAGGAATTCTGCCTCCAGATAGTAACATCAATTCTCACATCTGCCTGACTTTCCAGTCTGCCAACCTGTCCTACAAAGTTTGGACTTGCCAGCTCCCACAAATATATGAGGGAATTTCTCAAAATAAATCTCTTAAGATATATGCATATAGATATAGATATATATGTACCCTGTTGGTTCTGTTTTTGTGGAGAACCTTGACTGATACAAATCTTGGTATTGGGAAGTGAGGTGCTGCTGTAACAAATATCTAAAAGTATGGAAGTAGCTTTGGAATCGAGTAATGACTAGAGGGTCAAAGAATTTTGAGGAGCTCAATAGAAAAAGCCTAGATTGCCTTGAAGAGATGATTGGTAGTAACACGGATGTTAAAGGTGACTCTGGTAAAGGCTCAGTTGGAAGTGAGGAGTACAGTAGAGAAAGCTTCTATCAAATCAGAACACACATATCATCTTGAACAGAATAGTGGAAACATGAATGCTAAAGGTAGTTCTAGTGAGGCCTCAGACAGAAAAGAGGTGAATGACATTGGACAATGGAGGAAAGGTGATCCTTGCTATAAAGTGGCAGAGAACTTGGTTGAATTGTGCTCTAGTGTTTTGTGGAAAGTTGAACTTGTAAGTGATGAACTTGGATAACATACAGATTTCCAAGCAAAGTGTGGAAGGTGTTTCCTAGTTTCTCCTTGCTGCTTAAAGTAAAATGGTAGAGGAAAGAGATGAATGGAGGAAAGAATTATTATGCAAAAAGAAACCAGCATTGATAATTTGGAAAATTCTCAGCCTATTCAAATAGCAGTAAAATGTGAGAAAAGTGTGCTCTGGAGAGAACACCCAACCATTCGTTAAAGAGATTGGGAATGTGACTTATTGATCCCATCAACCATCTCAGCAGCAGCCAGGAATACCAATAGGGTTACCAAGGAAGGATCTGTGGAGAACCCTCATGTCTAATGGCTCAGACGTCCATGAATTTCATGGAAAACTGGAAAATTGTTGAGAATTTTATATCAGCCGAAACACTGTAGGCTTGAACTGAGAGGGACAGAGAGGAGAACACTATGTGAAGACAGCAACACACAGAGAGAATGTCATGTGAAGACAGAGGCAGAGATTGGAGTGATGCATCTACAAGCCAAGGAAAACGAGATTGCCAACAACCACCACAAGTTAGGAAGAGAAAAGGAAAGATCCTCCCTCAGAACTTTCAGAGAGAGCATGGCCTTGCTGATACCTTGATTTCAGACTTCTAGCTTCCAGAAACATGAGAGAATAAATTGCTATTGTTTTAAGCCTCCTAGTTTGCAGTACTTTGTTACAGCAGTCCTAAGAAACTAATATAGGAGGTATCAAAAATAGATATTGACTAGCTGAAATTTCCTCTTGTATTGAACCTACATGTATTCTGCACCTGCTTGGGGAACAGCAGATAAACATTTTAATTTAATAATCATTAAATTAATTAAAAGTTTAATTAGATCATTTCATTTAAAACTTGGCTTAAAACACATTTGAAAGTTATAGTACTTACCATTTTGGACTGTTTGCATCTTCCTTGATCTCTGATTTCCTCACTTCCCCTCTCACATGACTGCAAAAATAACAGACAATATTTTTGCATGTGAAATCCAATGGAATAAACAATGATATTCATTCAACAAACATTGCTACTCATTAGTAAGTGATTTAAATTCTGCATGGGCTTTGTTTACAAGCTGTGCTGCTAATTGTCAGTCATTTTGATATGCACAGGTAACAGCCACGGTGGTGGAAATTGTCGAAGCAGAAGCATCACATTGATTAGACTGACCCCGGATATGGCTGCTAGAATAATTCTCAAATGGTGGAGCCATAACACAAGCTTTCAAATCCCTGTGACCTAACTAGTTGGGACCGAACTTCCATCAGTGGTTCTAGTCTCTGAGTTCATGCTCTGTTAATCTGGCAACTTTTTTCAGCTCCGAAGAGTCAGGATCAGGCTACATTGCACACTTCTTTCAGCTCTTCAAAATGCAAGGAATCCTATTCATCAGCTTTATACTGATCCCACTGAGCATTAATCACTCCCTCCCACAAACAGCTTTCTTGTTAGGGCCTCTGGGAATGCAGCACATCTTGCGCCACACACAACCATGTACCTGAGTGAAAGGGAGCCAGCTTAGGCAACAGGATTCCTCAAACTACAGGTCATTACCCATTGGTGAGTTGTGAAATCATTTGATGGGTTGTAACCAGAATTTTTTAACAAACAAAATAGAACAGGCTAGATTAAGTAGAATAGAAAATATCAGAATGCTGTCATGTAGTAAAGTATTTCATAAACATTATTTTCCACTTGTTCATTTTATTGCATGTGTGTGCACATGCCTGTTTGTGTGTACTGGGTCATGACAAAATTGTGTGTGTGTGTGTTTGTGTATTGGGTCATGACAATATTGTATATCCTTCTGGGGATCATGTTTTTAAAAGTTTGAAAAACATAGCTCTAGGGGATGATCATGATTTCCAAATTTCCTTCAGTTTAGAAATGACCACTGGCCCCTTCCACAGTTAATGTGACCATCCTTCCCCTTGTTTTCATTAATGTCATGTCCTCAGGCCAACAGCACTGATGACTGCGACTGCTAGAAACAGTGAATTCCAAAGACTCCAGTCCCCAGAAAACACACACCAAAAAAGGGAAAAATGGACAATAAAAAGAGCTCCGTGGCTTAGTCTCCTTTAAGAGCCTTGTCATTTCCTTGAAACCTGGGGACTATGGCCACATGACTTATCTTCCTCCCTTTGTTGTGGCAAGTTTAGATGTTAAAGATCAAAGATAAATGTATCATGGCTCCTCCATAAGGTGCTCCCAGACTGACAGTGAAGATAATATCATTCAAGGCAATATTGAAAGTGCTTTGGTGAGGGTGGAGTTAAGGAAAAAGGGTAGGCTTCTAACAAGGATAAGATGTTCGTAAAAGATAACTAGGAATTTGCCAGTAAGACTAGGGTGAGGGGGTGGGAGGGCACTCCAGGCAGAAAGGAGAGTATATGCAGGGTACATGAATGGCACATCCATGAAACTTGGTATATTATAGGATAAGGATGGCATGATATCATATGATGTAGCTGAAATGTTGGGTCCCACGGCAGAATGACAAACTATGGGCAAGGAGGGAAGGCAGAGACCAGATCATAGAGGGAAGGGCTTAGAAGTTACACTAAAGAAAGAGTTCTGACATTGTTCTATAGTCATGGGAAACCACTGAGGGGTTTAAAATTGTAACAAAGTAATCGGATTTGCAATGTAACATCATTTTGTAAAGAGAGCCAAGTCAATAGCTGGGAGCAGGGGTGGTAAATTGTTTGGAGGCAGGAAAATCCAGCAGGACACTATTACCACAGATTAGGTGAGACATGATGGGGACCTAATTAAAGTGCTGGGAAAGCAGAGGAAGAGATAGAAATAACATTTTGAAGAGATAAAATCAAGACAATGTGAAAACTGGAGAAGAACCCAAAGTCTTAGACAGCCCCAGTGCCTCTTGATTGGGTGGTTCGGTGGGTGGTAGACAGGAATATGGGAGGAGAAGCAACACAGAGGAGAGATGAGTTCGGTGTGGGCCAGATTGAATGAATGTGCCTGTAGGACATCCATCCAGGAGAAGTAGGATGTTAGACAATTGGATCTGGCATGCCCTTTCTTTTGTTTTCTAAGTCAAAGTACAATCAAACAACCCAAGAAATGCACAGGCCTTCAGTCAATGAATCCTTTCCTTTAAAGCCATCAGGCATTGGTTTTTACCATGTTCCTTTGAAATGTATTCCAGAAGGAGAAAAGTGTCAATATGCACCAAATACAAGAAATTCAGAAAAAATTAGTGCATGGATACTGGTATTTTCAGATCTTAGGTATTGTCCAGAATTGAATAAATTCTTGTCATTCCAGTATATGACAACCAAGCATCATTATGAGAGCCAAGATGTTTGCATGGGTGGAGAATTGGCCAGGTCATGTTGTGGTCCTGATCTCACAAATTTGTCTCTGACTCCAAGAAACTGACCTATTTGTATACAAAAAAAAAGAAAGAAAGAAAGAAAGAAAGAAAGAAAGAAAGAAAGAAAGAAAGAAAGAAAAGCCTTGGTTATAAATGATTGAGGCTAAAGCTCTCCCAAAAGGAGTAATTTTAATTCCTAGGGACAAGATGTACACCTCACCCAGGGATTTCGAGACCAGTCTATTGATTAGCCCCAGGCATGTACCGTGCTAGGGCGAAGCAGAGATGTGACTTGGGTTTCAGCCATAAACTTGGCGCCAGCAAATGCTATTGCAGAACAGAGCTCCAGTTTAATCTATTGTCTTAGAAAACGTCAGGCATTCCTTTTGCTACTCAGTATTTTTAAATGATCACCATGTGTTTCTTCACCAATGAAGAAATTACATTTTGAAATCCCTTTCTGAGGGAAGTGACCTAATAATAACTCCTCGGATGTGAGGGGGGAATAAGGTGCGTTAGGGAGAAGAAACTCCTGCCAAGTTTTTTTTTTTTTGGTGGGGGAAGAACATCACATAGACATCAGAAAAGTTAAAATAAGAAAAATTAAAGTGACAGAAGTGAAAATTAGCCCATCTTCTGGCTTCAAATATCATGCTTGTCTTCCACCCATGGTATGCAGAGATAACAAAGATATAATTCTGCTGATGCAGATAAGACTTCATCCTCTTTTCCAAATTCGTTACTCATCTCAATCCTTTTGCACATTGTTAAAGACCTACCTACTTCTGCCAATTTTGACAGGGTGCCTTGCACAAAGCTGAGCAAACTCCAAATGCTGGCACCTGCTTCTCAGCTCTATACCATTTAACACAACTAAGAAACCAAAGGCTGAAGTTTGGCAAAATGAACTAGACTTATGTTTCCCTAATCTACACCTGCAGTCCTGATACCACCCAAGCTCTGGTCCTGACTTTTCAGTGACTTTTGGATAGGTCCCCTGTATGTCTCTCTGTCCCCTCAAATTCCACATGCTTCAATTGTATTTATTGTTTCCTTCTCACCCTACTTGCCACCACACTTCTCCCTTTTGTCCCTGAGCCCACCATTCCTGAACTCTCCTGACCCCCCAAAAAAGTGGATAAGTGAGGCTCACTCTACATGATTCATTCTTAAACACCAATATTTTACCTCTTGATTCATGTTTATGCTTTAGTGATGCCATGACCCTCAAGAGCATTCAAAACTAAGTATGTTAAATCTTGTGGGTGCCAGGGTCTGAGGGTCTACAGTTGCCTACTCAACATCTTTAAGATGGTGTCTCATTGGTACCTCAAACTAAACATGGGCATAACTGAATCCATGAGTCCCTCCCATGAGTCCCCTCCACCCCAAACTGCTCCTGCTTCCTTGCTCTCTTATCTCAGAGAACATACCATCACCCCACTAAATTGCTCAACCTAGCTTCATCCTCTCACTGACTTACTGGTCCATCCAGCTGCCAAGTCCCATCAATCCCACCTTCTCAGTAGTCTTGAATCCATTTTCCTCTCTCACCCCTGCCCTGCCTCAGCACAGGTATTTTGAATTTCCATTTGGACTTAAAAGTCTTATAACTATTCTCCCTGACTCCATTCTGATCCTCTGACTGTGGCCAGAGTGGTCTTTGTAGAATACATTTTTGAGCATGATGTTTTACATCTTTACATCTTTCAACAACTTCCTTCTACCCACAGGACACTTCCCAAGATCTTCCATTACATGGCCCATTCTGGGCACTCCAATCCCACCTACTACAGCTCAACGACATTCCTATGCTCTCACAAGCTACTCCTCCTGCCCACATAAGCTGTCTACTCCTCCTTATCCTTCTTGAATGCCTTGATACTTTATATTGCTTCCTCCTCATTCTAAAAATTGGTGAGTAGGAGTCTCATGTCTAACAATGTGATTGTATTAAAGAAAACACTAATCTGAAAGCATATGTTTCTAAAGGGTATCTACCCAGAGTAGATTGAGTTAAAGACTGGGTTAGGCAAGTTGCAGTACATACTAGAGTAAGGGGAATTGTAAGTTTCAAAGGAGTGTGGTGAAGAGAGTTTGACAGAGAGGGAGTGAGGACCCTGAGAAAGGAGGAAAGAGGATATGGGAGGAGAGTGTGAAACTGAAAGTGAGCCAAGTGCTGTGGTGAGATGCTGTGGCCTAAGAAAGCTGTCCTTTGAGAAATTCCCAGTGATGAGGACGACCAAGGGTTCTAGAGAACTGGAGTGCCTGTGATTCTATTTTACATGGCTTATCTTGACTGTTCTGAGTTGTCAGCTTCTCTTTTACCTCTAAACCTTCCGTGAAAATCTTTTACAATGACACTGTGTTGGTGGAGAGCAGTGGTCCTCACCAGAGACGATGAAGGCATGGAGAGAGCACAGCTGGTATGGGGAGAAGATAGCAGCCGCCATCGTCCAGAGGATGATGGGGAAGTAGGCTGCAGTGCAGACTGACCACAGCTAACCAGACATCTTGGCCAGCATGTCTGATTTTCTACTACCAAAGGGATTGTGTCTCAGGACAATTTATTTGACATCAGAGAACAAGGAGATTCAACTGCTGTAAGGCTACAAGAATTAGGGATTTCCAGCCAGGATGATCCTTGGGTTACAGTTACAGCACATATAAGAAAGTTGTAGAATTTCTATGAAGTAAATAAGTACTTTTGAATAAGCGGATATACAATAATATGTAAAATATACATTAAAATGGATAGACTTATAGAAGGGAGGTGGTAAAACCACATTAGATTAGAGATATGACATAACCTTAAAAGATCACTGATGATAAAAGACTGGTCTTTATTTTCCGGATCCTTAGTTTACAAAAAAAGGTATATTGTTTCCAATGGGTCAGAGAAATAATGACATGCTTTTGATTCAAATTAGAAAGAAAGAGAGAGATGTGTGGAAGAGTAGATAGAGAGGTTGATTATCATTATCCTAGAATTTTTCACAATTTCTAATCTAGAAATTCAGGAAACTAAATCAAATTTCCATTATATCTTACATAATAGAATTTATATAATAGGTAGGTAAAAGTCATCAAGCTTGGGATGTCACAATTCAAAACATATTTTAATGCCAACAGAAATTTTTTCAGAAAGTATATTTCCAAAGCCAAAAAAAAAAAATATTCCTTTACACACAGCCCCAATATGTGAGAATATTTGATATTTACTGCATAGTCACCAGAGTTTTACGGAGGCTAACATCACTCTAGGACCTCTATGCTAATCAGAATTTGAAAAAGCAGTGTGAATGAATATCCGTGTAAAATAGTACATCCTGATTCCCAAAGCAAAAGCAACATCCCAGAAATTTGGGGGTTCAAGGATTTCAAAGTAGTTGCTAATTAACTTTGATGTGTTAGGATAAATCAGGATATGCTACAGTAATAACCCCAAAGTTCTCAGTGGTGTAGCACAACAAGATTGTTTCATAATAGTATGAATGAAGTATGAAGAAGACTTTCATACAAAGTCTTCAGCAGATCTGGGAGACTGCGCAGGACCACTGTTCTTCATGATGCTTAGATTTTATGGCTTCTCCATATCAACACACACTCCCATCACAAGTTGGTTTTTAAATGCATTCAGCTGCAATTTATTAATACACTGTAGTCACATGACTACACCTAACTTCAAGAAAGCACAGGCACTAAAAGAAAAGTTCATTTTGTGTTGATTTTGTATATGGTGTGAGATAAGGGTCTAATTTCATTCTTCTACTTGTGGATATCCTGTTTTCCCAGTATGATTTATTGAAGATTGTCCTTCCTCCATTGTGTGTTCTTAGCAACTTTATGCATTGTATATTTCAAAAACTGCTAGAAGTAGATTTTAAATGTTTTTACCACAAAAAATAAGTATGAGTGTAGGTTTGTTAATTAGCCTGATTTAATCATTCTACATTATAAACGTATCAGAACATATTTTACCCCATAAATATATAAAATTATTTGTCAATTAAAAATAAAATTTAAAAAAGAGTTGAGCAAATGAAATGTATAAAAATAAAATACTAAAAAAGGACAGAAATCTTGGCAAATATTAGTAATGTCAGATATTAGTAATACAGATACATAATAGATTTTTAGATTTTACTTGTATTCCTATATGAAAAACAAAATTAAAATGTTTCCAGGTATTTTCAAGCATCAGGAGTTGTTTTCCACCTTCCTCCCACTTGTTCCTTTCTTCAGTCTTATGTGACCAAGAAAAAAAATTTAAAAATAGACTTCAAATACATTATTTATTTTAACCCAACCCACATCACTAGTGAGGGGCTAAAAGCTTTCTTTTATCTATCATAGGGCACCATTACTGACATTTTGGGTTGGATCATTCTTGGACACTGTCCTGTGCATTGTAGAATGTGTTAGCAGCATCTCTGCCCTCTACCCACCAGATGCTGGTAGCACACCCCCACACTCCAGTTATGAAAACCAAAAGTGTCTCCAGATATTTGTTAAATGCTCCTGGCAGGGTAGGGGGATTATTCCTGGTTGAGAACCACTTTTCTATTTGTTTCCTTTGACCACTGGAGAAATTCAGGAAGGGTGCAGATGATCTAACACATCAAATGACCCAGTGTTGAGGCAGGGTGGAAATAGGGCAAAGATGAAACACTTTCTCCCAGATCTACCACTTATTTCCCCTGTGACTTTGGGCAAGTTTCTGAACCTTTCCTTATCTTACCTATACAATGGGGAGAATAATGTTACCTGGCTCACAAGCTTATTGGAAGAATTAAATGAGACACTTCATAATCTACTCTTTTTTGTTTTGGGGAAACTATTCCTATTATATACTCAGTTCCTATATATACACAGGGAGTCTATTTCTGGACTTTCTGTTCTGTTCTATTTGTCTCTTTGCATGTTCCTATGAGAGTTCCTCACTGTGTTGAATAATTATTATTAAATCCTCTACTATCCACAGGTGACTTGTCTGGGAATCTCAGCCATTGGGAAAGAGGCTAGAAACTGAGAAATGAACAAAAAGGCCTGTAGAAGCCCTGCACTAAAGTTTATATACATTTCTCACTGTAAAGCTCCCCAAAGTTGTTAAGATGGTTTATAAATTATTTCTTCCTCAGCCCCTGTACCATCTTGTGCCTCACACATAGGCATAGACACCCAATAAGTGATTGCCGAGGAACTGCATGACCAATTTCAGATATAAGTCAAACAAGCTTATCATTACTGGGATTTTTCACATCACCACAGAAATCCCAAATTAGGTAGGATAGAGACAGGGAAGATATTAATATAATCAGGACTGGTGTCAGTAGTAAGAAGTGACAGGTGACTGTCTGACATTAAAGATGATATTAAAGGGCAGACATTAATTAAAAAATAAAAACCACATGCTCTGGAGAATAAACAGCCACACACATCACAATAACCCCTTAGCTGCATTACACTGTCAGTGCATAATAATTGACATTCCTAATAATTACTGTGACATTTAAAAAAAATGCTAATTTCTGTTCAGCATGTTCTATTTAAAAAAAAATTCAGGGTAGTGTATAAGGCACTTGAGAAAGATTTCCATCACAGACTTATAAAATATGTGATTTGCAATGCATACACATACATACTTAAGCATATCTCAATTTACAACATTAGGGATTACCTAACCTAATTGTTTTCTAGATGAAGAAAGTCAGTTCCAGAAAGATGATGTGCACTTGCCCAAGTTTAGGCACCAGAGGCAGAAATGGAATAAAAAAGCCTTAGTTTGCTGACTCTACATCAATTGCTTTTCCACTACTACCCATCTTCACAAACATAATTTTTTAAATTTACTAAGATTGTCAAATTTAATATTTTGCAACTCAATAGGGGTATACTTCAACTATTTGGAATTTTCCCTAGCTGAGTTATTAATCAAATAGTCCTTATTGAGCATTTATATTGCTCAAAAAAAAATTAGATCTGGTGGGTGTGTCAAAGGAGGGAGAAAGCATGAGGCTTGACTCAGGTGACTTAAATTTCTAGAAGGGAGGGTAAGAATTACATGTAAGAAGTCAGAGCCATGCACAGTAGTAGGGAGTGTGATAATGAGTCTGAGTATACATAGCAACTAACTCTAGGTGCTCTGTTGAGAGATAGGAAACAGCAATCCACGGCTAGTGGTCAAAAAAAGGCACAGGGGTAGGGTAGGTCACCTGAGTTGAACCCAGAAGGCTTTGGGAAAGAAAACAAGGAAGCTCCAGATATGAAGAACAACATAAGAAAACACTAGGAGGGGAGGAAAGCCTGGATCATATTTTCCAAACCATTCATTTGAATAGGTTACTTAACAAATACGAGTTATTTATGAAGATGGGAGTGTTAAAGAAAAAAAAAATTAAGCCTGCCCTGGAAAGTCTAAGTAGAAGGGATGAGAGAATAAGGAAAATGGCCCAACTGTTCTAGAATAGCACTGTCTGGTAGAAATATAATGCATGCCATACCTGTAATTTAAAATTTTCTAATAGTTCCATTAAAAAAACAAAAAAGCAACAGATGAAATTCATTTTAATAATATAAATAACTCAATATCCAAAATGTTATTATTTTAATGTTATCAATATACAAAAATCAGAGATATTTTAAACTCTTTTATCTTGTACTAAATCGTTGAAATCTAATGTGCATTTCACCCTTAAGCATATCTCAATTTGTACACCAAATTTTTATCAGAAACACTTGATCTACATTTAGATATTGTGAAGTTTATAACTAAAAAAGTGAATTCACATAAAGTTGTTCCAAACACACTTAAAAGTTTTACAGTAATTGAATCAAGTACCAAAAGATCATTTTCCATTAATATTCATATGCACATTGACAAAACTTTGTTTTTTAATTTAAATGCCAATTAATTAAAAGTAATTAAAAGTTCAGTTCCCCTGTCCCACTGGACAAATTTCAAGGGTTCAACCATACATGCGGTTAGTGGCTATGCATTAGGCAGCTCAGGTCTAGAAGGTGAGTTTCAGAGGTGGAGCAGGGTTGTCTGGTGACATAAGGCCCTTAGAAGTCAGACCCAGACTGCCTGGAGGGAGGCTGCATATGAGCTAGTCCACAAAAAACGGAGCCACCCTATATTACCCAACACTCAAAGGAGAGTATCAAGACAAAAACAGATTTTGAGGCCGATCAATCTGTAACAGAACAGAGAAAATGAAGAAGGGAAAAAAAAAACAGGGATACCAATGGACAGTTTATTATCATAAATATTAATAAAATGTGAAGTAATGAGGACTCAAGCTGGAGGTGGGAAGGAGAAATGGTGGGGATCTGAGGATCTGAGAGGCAGCTAGCTGGAAGAGCTGACAATACTGAAGAAGAGATGAGATACAAAAAAGCCCCTGGCTAAAGACCTCAGAGCAACCTGGTTTTGTTTGCTTGGTTTTTTTTTTTTGGGGGGGGGGTTGTTTTTGTGTTTGTTTATTCGCCATTCTCTCTTCTATATGCATTTTACAGGGAAAATTATATAACCAAAGGAGTTTAGTCTGATGAAGATATGTTTCAAGGACACCATTGCCAAGGGCCCCCATTCAATATCTGCCTGAACAGCCAATCTATTACACAAGCAATGACAAATTTCTGCCATTTTGAATGTCAAAATATTTCTTAAGTTCTCATCTGCCTTGCCACCACCTTGTTCAGGCCACATTTTTTTACCTGGATTCTTGTGACAGCTTCCTAGCAATGCCTGCTTGGTACTGTTCCACTCTAATCCACCCTCCAAATGGTATTCTCTCCACACACAAATCAGATGATGTCACCTCCTTATTCAAAACAAGTCAGAGGCTTCCCATTGTCTTTCAAGTGAACCCCTTACCATGGTTTTGCAAGACATCATGATCTGGCCCCTCCTTACTTCTCCAGCCTTACATTTCACTATCCCCTACTCGCCCCCACCACTCAACCAACTCACCAGCCCCCCTGATTTTCCCTGTGACAAACACTATCTCTCTCTCTCTCTCTCTTTCTTTTCTCCTTCCCCTTCTCTTTCCCTCTAGCTTTCACTTCCTAGTCTTCCCGCTTCTTGTTTCCCATCCTGAAATGATCTATTCTTTGCTGGCATGCTTCCTGCCTCTCTTTTATGTAACAGTTGAAACCTATGTCATTGAAAAAGTCTTCAGTGATCCCCCAAGACTGGGTTAGAGTCATGTCTTATATACTTCAACAACTACCGAACTAACTTTATTCTATTGTTAATATCCACCCATGTTGGTATTGCAATTGTTCATGTCATTTTTTCTTTTTTGTTTCCCAACTAAAAGGTAAGCTCATTAAGGGCAGGGACTTTATAAGAATTTAGCTCATAGGAGGTACAGAATAAAAATGTGTTGCATAAATGAATAAAACATAACATTTAATATCATAAGTAACTCTGACCTACTGAATGTAGAATAGAGGCAGTAAATAGCCATTGTTAGGGTACAAATCCAATTAGACCTAAATCTTACCTTCTTAAAGTTTAAATCTAAAAAAGGTAACTGGGAAAGATAGATGGCAATAATCTCAGCTGTCCAGATCCTTATACAAAAGTGGTATTTTATTATTAAAATGCATTTTACTATAGTTATAGAAGATGTTAACATAAGGAGAAGCTGGGGGAACAGTATATAGGAACTCTCTATATTATTTTTGCAACTCTTTGGGAACAAATCTAAAATGGTCCCAAATTTTAAAGGTTTTTAAAATGCCTTCTCCTATGTATTATCTCCCTCTTACCTTTGTAATGCCCTTTGAAAAAGGAATTTCACAAAAATGGCATGCCAAAAGGGAAGAGAATCTGAACATTTTCCAAAACAAATATTGAGGATTTCAGAAATATTCAGAGTACCTAAAATATTCTCTTCATTGCATTACTGTGTCATGAGTTCTTTATAACTTTCTTTTCTTGCTATAAAGAGTAGATATAGATTAATATATTTTTATCATAAACAGTTTTGAGTCTCAAAATTCCATAATGCCTATAATGGCTAAAATACCATTTTTAGTTAAGAAACTGCTATATTAATTTAGCTGAAATATGCTATAATTGTATCACAGTTCAGTAATAGGTTATGTCTCAATTACAGAAAATCCTTAAGAGATAAAGTCATGAAAAGTGAAACCCCATTCTGAGGGTATAAGCTTGATAAAAGCCAGTTAGGCAGGGAAAAAAGAGTCTAATTTCATGTTTTAATTATATTTTAAATTATCTGTTCAGAAAATGATGTCCTCTAACAAATTAACCCTCGTCATACAGCTGACAAATAGTTATGACATATGACATGACATAGAACCTAAAAGAATGAGACAAAACATTTAATATAATTTATGACATATATATGACCTAGTTATTTAAAAAGATGGTTATTTTGGTTCTCTTTTAGTCTGCAACAAATTCATATGGAGCTTTACTTATTGTCTGGGGAGTCCTGTTAAATCCCCTGAACTGAGGCCAATGGGCATCAAGTGTCTAGTCATTCTAAAGACAGGTGCTGACTTAGTGAGAGGTGGCCAGACTGGTTCAGTGACCACCACCTACCTCCAGCTTATTTAAGAGAAACCCAGAGAGAGAGATTTAAAAAGATGAGAAGGGAGGTGATTTCCCTGAAGTCAAAAGAGATGACAACATACTGGTGTTTTGTTTTCTTCTTCATGGGAACATTTTCTTCCCTCCCTCAAACCAGGTCAAGAGGGCAGCAAGAAAATATTTTGGGGAGATGGGAGGAATGCTTGTCAGAAAGGGAGAAGGGCATCTCACTCCACAGCTGGTGCTTGCTGAGCTGTATGTATTCACCAGTTTGCCCTCTGCCACCAGGGTAGAGCAAGAGGGTTCTTGGGAAGATGTGACAGCAATCCAAGACCTCTAAAGAGCACCAAGACTAGTGCCAGACTGTCCTTTGGAGAGGTCTGAGAGCTGCTCCCTGACAGATGGGAGAGAAAGAAGCAGTGGGAGCAACTGTACTTCCAAGACTGGTGGGCACAAGGTTGCAGGTTTCTCTGTAGGCCAAGTAGATGCTGTGGGAGGTAGCCAACTGTGCTGATGGCCTGATCCTCCACAGATGCCACGGGGAAAACGGACCGGGGGAGCTAGCACTTTCTCTGGTGTAGCCTTCGCATGCATTATCACAGTAAATGATTAAATGCTTGAATGTTACTTTCATTTTGGCTTGTGGTCTTAATCAGATACTCTGACACCTGGCAGCTCAGTTGAACTCCTGACAGAAACTGAGGCCAACAGGGATCAAGTACCTGGGCTAATGTTCCTAAGTGATAGATCCTAGATTTGAACCCTGGCTGTTTTCTAAAAAGTGTTCTTTACTTTATAAGAATAATGTACATGGTTAGCTGAAAGTAATTAAACCCATGAGATGATCCAGTCCATGTGGAGTTCACAAAATGGTAAACTTTAGCATAAGACTTGCTACTCTTTGCAAATAATACACAGGGTTCTAGAATTAATTTTCGATCTGAAGCCTCCTGAACCAAGGAGTGTGGTTGAGGGAAATAACTTTATCCTGGTTCTACAAACTGTAGAAAATTCCCAATAACTTTATTTCTAGATTTGCTTCACTCTAATGACTCTAAAAAATGTTGCCTACTCTTTTTACCTGAAAAGAATTCTCTCACTGATCTGAATCATGGTGACTTTTGATTGTGAAAAACGAGGATCACTATATTTGATGTTAACTTTATATTTGGGTATATTCAGTAGTTTCTAGACAGCATGTAGCCTGAAAAATGATTCTATTTTGTTTTTTAAGACACAGTGTCTCTCGACCCAAGTCACCCAGGCTAGACTTGAATTCCTGGGCTCAAGTGACCCTCCTACCTCAGCCTCTGGAGTAGCTGGGAGTACAGGCGCATGCCACCACACCCAGCTTGATTCTACTTTTATTGTCTGCAGATTAATATCACTATGCTAGCTTGCTTTGGGTTAATCTTTGCAGGGTATATTTTTGTCCATGCTTTTACTTTCTATCTGTCTGTATCTTACTATTTAAAGTGTGTCTTTCATATACAGTACAGACAGATCTAAACTAAGAAATCCACAAATAAAACTTTTTTCTTTTACCTGGAATATTCAGTCTCTTTACATTTAATGTAATTACTTTTATAGTTGAACTTATATCTACCATCTTACTATTTGTTTTCTATTTGGTTCCATCTAGTTTATGTTCCCTTTTTCCTCTTTACTTGCCTTCTTTTTGATTAATAAAACATTTGCTACATTTTCCTTACATTGATATTTTGTTAATAATTTTTAAGGTAAATTTACTAAAAATAAAATGTATACCTTAAAGGTATAGTTTGATAATTTTTGAAAAATGTTATAAACTTAGTAAGTACACATGTACTAAGTATGCACTTAGATAACCACCATCCCAATCAAGATATAGAACATTTCTATCATTCCAGAAAGTTTCCATGCCCCTTTCCAGTTAACATCTCCTTCAAACATACATTAATTTCATAAAGCATTTACTCTATTATGGTTTTTTCACACATCATGTTATGAGATTAATCCATGTTATTGTTCCTTTTTATTTGAGTAGTATTCCATGGTAGGGATATAATAACACAATTTATTCTGCTATTGAGGGACATTTAGGTCATTTTCTTCAGGGGCTATTATAAATAAATCTATCACAAACATTGGTGTACAAGTATTTCTGTGGAGTTATCTTTTCATTTATTTTGAGTAACTACTTAGGAGTGCTAAGTCACAGAAGTTCCTATTACATTTTAGTGTTTGACTTACATATTACAAAACACATTTTTGTGTTGTTACATCATAATACAAATTATTTTTCATTTTCCTGATACTTCTAGAACTTAGTAACTCTTAAAATGCATTTGTCAGTGTTGTCATGCATTAGCTCCAAAAATAGCTTAAACTCAAGACATGACAATTGTTTTGTACAGAATTATTCATCTATATATGCACACTATGTATCTTTTCACGTGTTCATTTCCTCCTGCATTTCCATGTTTCACCTAGTATTATTTTAATATTTCCTTTAGAGAAAGCCTGCTGGAAAGGAATTCCTTTAGTCTTTGTCTGAGAATGTCTTTATCACATCTTCACTTTTGAAGCATATTTTTGCTAGATATAGAATTCTAGGCTATTTTCTATAAGCAGTTTAAAGATGTAATTCCATTGCTTTCTGGTTTTGTTTCTGACATCAGCTGTCAGTTACATTGCAGCTCCTCTGAAAATAATGTGTATTTATTTAACCACTTTAAGATATTTTCAATAACTTTATTAGCTGTTTTTCAACGATGTGCACAAGTGTGGTTTCCTCTTTTTATGCCTACTTGAGGTTTTCTGAACTTGAATCTCTGGGTTGATGTCTTTCATCAGTTTTGAACAAATTCTCAGCTATTATCTTTTCAAATATTGCTTTTGCCTCATTTTCTTTCTTCTTTTTCTCTGGGATTTCAATTGCATGTATGTCCCACATGTCTATTATTTAATATATGCTGATCCTTTCCCCACTTCGTTTTCCCTCTCTGTGCTTCAGTTTATTTTATATTGACCCACATCCCAGTTCACTAACTCTGGATTCTGCTATGTCCCCTCTCCTGATAAACTTATTCACTTTTAATTTCAGATATTGCATTTTTCAGTTTTGAAGTTCCTACTTGACTATTTAGATTCCAATTGTTTTAAATTTCCATACTTTCATCTTTTGTCCTTTTCCTCTATTTTGATTATTTAACATATTATTTTAGTGTTATCTGCTAACTTCATTTATCTGCCACATCTGTGGATCTGCATTTTTTCTCTTGATGATCATTCAGTCTTTCTTGTTTGCATATCTAGAAATTATTACATTGTGTACCAGATAGTATATATATTAATAGAAGAACCATAAAAGTTCCAGATGATTTTAACTTTCACCAGAGATTTCCCTTTTACTTCATTAGGCAATAACGGTGAGTGGCTAATCAACTCAATCCAATTAGAAATTGTGCTTGGTCAGGGATATATTGCAAGTTTAGTAAGACTCAATCTACTTCTGGTATGTTCCTGTTCCAGTTAACAGAGACAGCTCTGACCTTCCAAGTTTTCAGCTTTAGCTTCCTACTTCATTCAGCTCCAAAACATTGCAAATGTCTTAAAGGGGAAACCAGCCATGTGATTTAAGTACAGGTCCTCCCTGGCAGCACTGTTCAATTTAAAGAGATTTCTTCTTAAAATTTATTATTTCAAAATATTAAGGGGGTACAAATGTTTTAGGTTACATGGATCATTTTTGCAATGCTTGAGTCCTGGCTATATGTGTGTCTGTCACCCAAATAGTGTTCATTGTACCCACTAGGTTCGTTTATTCCCCTCTCCTCCCCCCTGCATGATTTCCATTGAGTTTTACTTCCCTCTGTGCACATGTGTGCTCATCGGTTAGTTTCAATTTAATAGTGAGTACATGTGGTATTTGTTTTTCCATTCTTGAGATACTTCACTTAGGAGAATGGTCTCCAGCTCCATCCAGATTGTTGCAAAAGGTATTATTTCATCTTTTTTATGGCTGAGTAGAACTCCATGGTATACATATACCATATTTTATTAATCTACTCATGAATTTAAAGAGATTTCAATCTGTCTTTTAGAAGTTTTTGGGCTTAGCTCTCCCATTTCCTGTGAAGCCACAGAACTATGAAAATATTCCAAGGTGAACATTGTTTATGCATTTCAGGCCCCTCAATATTTCAATTTGTCACTACAGCACCATATGACTGCTAAGGGCTTCTGATTTCTCTGTCCCCAAACAGAAGTCCTTTGCCTGCATTAAGGCTTATCCACAGCCTGTCCTCAGAAAAACAAAGGACTGAAAATTATCAAGTCACTTTGGAACAATTCTCTCTTTTCTGGAATTTCAGTTCATCTAGTCCTTATTTCCATAGCTCTTTGATGCCTTTCAAATGGTTTTTGTCATGCATCCAGTTTTGTCTAGTGGGAGAGTGGGCCTGTGGCAACCCTATTTCATTTCACTCTTAAGTGAAGGCTGTTTTTTTCAATGTAATTTTAATTTACATTTCAGTTTTATAAAGTTGTACATGTTAAATGTTTATTTGCATTTCCTTTTCTGTTAACTATTTTTAAATTTCTTTGCTCTTTATTCTTTCCCTTTATCATTTTCAAGGCATTTTCTCTGTAATATGGAGATTAGTCCTTTATCTGAGATATGAGTCACAAATAATGTTTTCCCAGCGTGTATTTTTTGATTTATACTGGTTTTCTTTTTTATTAAATGACTTTTTGAACTTTATGCCTTCTGGATTTTGTGACAGATTGATAAATCTTCCTCACTCTAAGTTAAGTAAAAATATTATCCATTGTTTTCATCTAATATTGTTTTATATTTGAAACTTTGATCTATTTCAAATTGATCTTGTAGATAGATACATTCTTTCCATTCTCCACTAGATGACTACTTGGATTTTCTAAGATTATCTTTTCCTCACTGAAGTGGAATGTCATTGTTATCATGTAATACATTCTCATATGCATTTGGTCCTATTCCTGAACTTTCTATTAATATTCTATTGTGGTGGGTACCTATTTGTGCACTTGAAACACTTTCATTTGTTGATTTCACAAATCAACTGGATATATTTTAATATCCAGCACAGTGGATCTCCCTTACCACCCCCCATGCTTTTCTTTTCTTTTTTTTTTTTATTTCAGCTCATTATAGGGGCACAAAAGTTCAGGTTATACACATTGCCCATACCCCCTCATCCCCCCGAGTCTGAGCTTCAAGCATGTCCATTCCCTAGACAGTGCTCATTGCACTCATCACGTAGGTATGCACCCATCCCCCCCTCCGTCAGAACTTCAAGCGTGTCCACTCCCCAGACAGTGCACATCGCACTTATCAAGTAGGTATACACCCATCCCTTCCCCCGAGCCCCCACATCTGTCCGATACCCAATTGGTGTTATTCCCAAATGTGCACTTAGGTGATGATCAGGGAAACCAGTTTGCTGGTGAGTACATGTGGTGTTTATTTTTCCATTTTGGGGATACTTCACTTAATAGAATGGGTTCCAACTCTCTCCAGGAATAACGGTGATATGGCATCTCTCTGGTTCTCCCATGCTTTTCTTTTTCAGAGTTTCCATGGCTTTTCTGGCTTGCAGATTATTGCACAGAATTTTAGAATCAGTTTGACTTGTTCTGTAGAAAGCCTATTGGTGTTCTGGGGGGATTTGGTTAAATCTACAAACTAACATAAAGAGAACTGACATCTTACTGACTTTTAGTTTTCCTATCCAAGAATATGGTGTTTACTATTTTTAAAGCCTTTTCTGAAGTGCTTTAGTAGTAAATGTTTTCTTCATTCAGGTCTTGCACATTTCATATTATGGGCACTTTTTTATTGTTACTGTAATTACATTTACTGTCTTATGTAAGCCTCAGTTTGAAGACAATAGATTGGACTGAACTTTTCAATACCTGAAAATGAGATTGCTCTTCAGTACCTAAAAGTACCAAAGAAGCTATAGAGATGAGCCAGAATTAATGTTTGAGGGCAGAGAAGGAAGACTGCTCTCATTCAGTGCAGCACATTTAAAGAAAAATTGTTTTCACAAAATGCAATACATTCATTGAAGGGGTTCGAATAATTCTTCTTCCAAAATCCTCTGGATCATTAATCCAAAATAGAAGGCTAGGAGTCCTCCTTGACTACTACTTCTCCTTCCACTGATCCTCTATCCATGGTTTATAACTTATGGTGAGCATCAAAATCACATTTGTAGCTTTAAAAACTACATACAGCCAGGCCCTACCCTTGATGATTCTGGTTCAGATCTAGAGCAAGTTTAGGCATATACAGGCATACCTCCGAGATATTGGAGGTTTAGGTCCAGACTACTGCAATAAAGTGAATACTGCAATAAAGTGAGTGTCACAGTAAAGTGAGTCACATGGATTTTTTGGTTTCCCAGTACATATAAAAGTTATGTCTACACCATATTGTTGTCTATTAAGTGTACAATAGCATTATGTCAAAAAATGTACATACCTTAATTAAAAATACTTTATTGCTAAAAAAATGCTAATGATCATCTGAACTTCTAGCAAGCTGTTATCTTTTTGCTAGTGGAAGGACTTGCCTCAATGTTGAAGGCTGCTGACTGATCACGGTGGTGGCTGCTGAAGATTGGGGTGGCTGAGGCAATTTCTTGAAATAAGACAAGAGTGAAGTTTGCCACAGCAATTGACTCTTCCTTTCATGAACGATTTCTCTGTAGCATGTGATGCTGTTTGATAGCATTTTACCCATAGAACTTTCAAAATTCGTGTCAATCTTCTCAAACTCTGCCACTGTTTTATCAACTAAGTTGATATAATATTCTAAATCCTCTTATGTCATTTCTACAATGACCATATCTTCACCAGGAGTAGATTTCATCTCAAGAAATCACTTTCTTTATTCATCCATAAGAAGCAACTCCCCACCCTTTGAAGTTTTATCATGAGGTTGTAGCAATTCAGTCACATCTTCAGGCTCCACTTCTAATTCTAGTTCACTTGCTATTTCCACCACATCTGCATTTACTTCCTCCATTAAAGTTTGAATTCCTCAGTCATCCATGAGAGTTGGAATCAAATTCTTCCAAACTCCTATTAATGTTGATATTTTGACCTCCTCTCATGAATCATGAATGTTCTTAATGGCATCTAGAGTGGTGAATCCTTTCCAGGTTTTCAATTTACTGTGCCCAGATCCATCAGAGAAATCACTACCTATGCCAGTCATACCCTTACAAAATGTACTTTGTAAATAATAAGACTTGAAAGTAAGAATTACTCCTTGATCCAGAACCTGCCAAATGGACGTTGTGATAGCAGGCAGGAAAACCACTTTAATCTCCTTGTACATCTCCATCAGAGCTCAATGTCAATGAGAAGTAATATTTAGAAAGAAATCTTTTTTTTCAGAGCAATAGGTCTCAACAGTGGCCTTAAAATATTCAGTAAACCATGCTGTAAACAGATGTGCTGTCATTCAGGCTTTGTTGTTCCATTTCTAGAGTACAGGCAGAGTAGATTTAGCATAATTCTTAAGGGCCCTAGGATTTTTGGAATGGCAAATAAGTATTGCCTTCAACTTAGAGTCACCACCTCCATTAGCCCCTAACAAAAGAGTCAGCCTGTCTTTGGAAGCTTTGAAGCCAGGCACTGACTTCTCTCTAGCTATGAAAGTTCTAGAAATCATCATCTCTCTAGATGTTCTGTCTACATTCAAAATCTGTTGTTTAGTATAACAACCTTCATCAGTTACCTTAGCTAGATCTTCTAGATAACTTGTTACAGCTTATATAGCAGCTTATATCAGTACTTGCTGCTTCACCTTGCACTTCTGTTACAAAGATGACTTCTTTCCTTAAACCTAATGAACCAACCTCTGCTAGCTTCAAACTTTTCTTCTGTAGCTTTCTTGCCTCTCTCAGCCTTCATAGAATTGAAGAGAGTTAGGGCCTTCCTCTGGATTAGGCTTTGGTTTAAGGGAATGTTGTAGCTGGCTTGATCTTCTATCCAGACCACTCAAACTTTCTTCATATCAGCAATAAGGCTATTTTGCTTTCTTCTCATTCATGTGTTCAGTTTAATAGCACTTTTAATTTCCTTCAAAAATCTTTCCTTTGCATTCACAACTTGGCTGTTTGGTGCATGCCCTCCTCCTTAAGTTTAACCATTTCTAGCTTTTGATTTAAAGTGAGAGAAGCGTGACTCTTCCTTTCACTTGAACACTTAGAAGCCATTACAGGGTTATAAATTAGCCTAATTTTAATATTGTTGTGTCTCAGGAAGCAGGGAGCCCCAAGGGGGAGTGAGGGGGAAAGAGAGAGACAGGGAAGAAGAGGGGGAGAGAGAAGAAGAAAGGGGGTAGGGAGGAAGAGGGAGAGAGGGAAAGAGAGAGGGAGGCAGGAAGGAAGAGGGAGACAGGAAGGGAGAGAGAGAGGGAGAGGGAGAGAGGGAGGGAGGGAGAGAGAGAGGGAGGGAGGGAGAGGGGGGGGAGAGAGAGAGGGAGGGAGGGAGAGGGGGGGAGAGAGAGAGAGAGAGAAAGAGACAGAGATACACCCTGGCCAGTCAGTGTAGCAGTCAGAATATATACAACATTAATCAATTAAGCTCGCTATCTTATATGGATACGGTACATGGTGCCCCGAAACAATTACAGTAGTAACATCAAAGATATCTGATCACCATATCAGGTATAATAATAATGAAAAAGTTTGAAGTATTGAGAGAATTACCAAAAAATGACAAAGACATGAAGTGAGCACATGTTCTTGGAAAAATGGCACCAAAAGACTTGCTTGACACAGGGTTGCCACACACCTTCAATTTGTAAAAAGTCCAATATCTGCAAAGTACAATAAACGAGGTATGCCTGTGTGTTCTTGTGTATATACACATTCAGCCCCAGTGATTCTGATTACTCACCCTTTAAGAATCATTAGTAAATTAAAAACTGAGTGCAGCTGACCATACATCCTAAATGTCTCTGCAATACATCTGTTCCTCTTAACATTTGCTAATTTAAGTCAATACTTCATCACCTAGACCACTCTAGCAATCTCTTCATTCCAGAATCTACTTTGCTCCTTATAATCCTGCCTCTAAACAGCCGACAAGGTCATCTATGTAAAACAAAATCTGACCATGCCATTTGCCAAAATAAATTCCTCCAAAATTTCCCATCTATGATTCCTAAACATTGATCCAGCGTATGGTACCAGTCCATACACTTCCATTGGGATGTTGTACAGTGAAACTGAGCAAAATAAAGACAATGTAGTGATTTTTCCATGAAACTTAATTTATTCATTTAAATGATCTATATTTCATGATCGCATATTTAGAAATAATATATTCTTTGTTTTATGAAATGATGGTGGCAGGGGTGCTACTTTTTTAATGTCATGACCTGGCAAAATAAAAAAAGTTGTGAACACTATGTTGGTCTCCCTAATTTTTGAAATTACATCATCTAGGTGATCAAAGAGTTTGGGAATCACTGATTGAAGAATGAAGTATAAGCCCCTTAATGTGATATGGAAACCAATCCCTGCCCCTCAACACAAAGGTTTGTCCCTTACTTTCTTAAAACTACATTTAATTCATTAATGTTTTCTTTAAAAAATTACATTAATATTAGTTTAGTACCTACTCTGTGCAATGGGATACAAAGGTGTTAGGTGGGATACAAAGGTGATCAAGACAGAAAATGGGCTCTGCCCATAAGGAAGTTAGAGTACTGGGGGTTTTACATTTTGGAGTCAACAGTCATGATTTACAAATTGTTAACTATGATATCTGTATATAATTATTAGCTATTAAATTATAATTAAGCTCACTGGAAAGAAGTAGTGTGGCATACTACCTAAGTGTATACCAGGAGGAACTTGACCTGGTCTTGGAGGGTCAGAGGCTTCCATGAGGAAGTGAATTAAGAGCTGAGATATGAAGGACGGATGGGGGCACGAAACTAGGTGAACAGTAAAGTGGTATTGAAGAGAGGGCAGTATAGGCAATGGGAAGAGCATGTGCAGAGTTTGAAGTACGAAGCAAAATACTGGTGCTTGAAGAACTGATGGGATGCCAGTGACTAATGCCCACAGGGATACAGAATAGAATCCTAGCTAAGCTCATGAAGTAGGCTAGACGACACCATATCTTCCTTACATGCCATATATGGAATTTGATCTTTATTTTAAAAGTTATGGAGGTCAGGAACAGTGGCTCACACCTATAATTCCAGCATTTTGGGAGGCCAAGGAGGGAGGATCACTTCATTTGAGGCCAGGAGTTCAAGACCAACCTGGGCAACACAGCAAGGCCTCGTCTCTCAAAAAAAAAAAAAAAATATATATATATATATATGTATATATATATATAGCCAGGTGTGGTGGGGTGTACTTGTAGTCCCAGCTACTATGGAAGCTGAGACAGAAGGATCACTTGAGCCTAGGAGTTCAAAGTTAATGTGAGCTTAATGAGCTACGATCACACCACTACACTCCAACCTGGGTGACAGAGTGAGACCCTATCTCTTAAAAAAAGAAAAGAAAAAGAAATAGAAAGAAAAAAAAGTAATGACAAGCCACTGAATGGACACTGAAATAGTGGAAAGATGATGAATGGCTTTTCAGCACTGGATGATCAAATTTGTACTTTGACAAGACAACTGTGGCTGCAGTTTAAAGCAGCGGTCCCCAACCTTTTTGGCACCAGGGATGGTTTCATGGAAGACAATTTTTTCCACAGACAGGCTATGGGGTGAGGGTGGGAAGAGATGGGGAAGGGCCGAGCTCTGAGGCCTCGTCCCTAACAGGCCACAACCCAGGGGTTGGGGACAGCAGGTTTAAAGAACAGAACTGGAAGGAAGCAAGAGTAAAATCACAGAGACAATTTGGGAAGATATTGAAACAGTCCAGGTAAGAAATATGGTAGCATGGAGTAGGGAGTAGCAACGAAGATAAAGAAAGTTTAATAAAATTAAAAAAAAATACTTAGTTAGACAGATTGACCATTAATGACCATCTATTTATAGTCCTTTGGAAACATCATGTTGTTGTATTTTTTTGTTGCCTTTAGAATGATATACCTCCTTCTAACACACTCTTGATTTTCTAATTTTTAAAAGTAATGTAATAGATAATAAATGTTTTATTAGTTTCTTAGGGCTGCTGTAACAAAATACCAAAAATTAGGTAGAGCTTAAAACAGCAGAAATTTATTGTTTCACAGTTCTGATGACTAGAAGTCTGAAATCAAGGTGTTGGCAAGGGCCAGCCTCTTTCTGAAAGCTATAGGGGCCCTTCCTTGCCCCTTCCTAGCTTCTAGTGATTTGCAGGCAATCTTTGACTTGCAGCTGAACTTTAACCCCTCCTTTCATTGTCATGGGGCATTCTCCCTGTGCTTCTGTCTTCACATGACTACTTTCTTACAAGGACACCAGCCATTGGACCACCCTACTCCAGTATGACTTCATCTAAAACACATTTACAACAACTCTATTTCCAAACAAGGCCACATTCTGAGGTACAAGGGATTAGAACCTCAACATGCCTTCTCGAGGGGACATAATTCAACTCATAAATAAATGCCTACATAAAAAATTCAAGTGGTAGTAAACAGTAAAATGTCTCCTCCATCTTCAGGCCTAAGCCAATCAATATAGGGCATTCAGCTGGTCACAGGCATTAGTTCAGAATTAAATGTGTGAATGAATGTGGGGGCAGTAAGATATGGGGAAGATTTTGCTTTGGAAAAGAAGGTTCCTCACTTTTCCATAAAGCTCTCTTCTAGATGGAGTGATGCAGCCCTTCTGTACCACATGGGGAGCCAACTTTAAAAGGAAGCTGAGAACATCTTTAATATCCTGCTGAGCAGATGAATCAGACTAACTCAAGCTTGAACACCTCCCACCCGTTACAATAGCCATTACATCTCCTTCACATGTAAATTTGCTTTGAGTTGGGTTTTCTTTCAGCTAAGTCCCAATAAATAAAGGGTGTCATTAGGCACTGCACCATCATCATCTTCCCATTGTTCCACTGTTCAGAGTAATTTTTCATTTTAGGAATTACAGAAAACATAGCCTTCCACAATGACTATTGACGTAAGGCATAAAAGATAACCTAAATGGTAAAATTTCAAAAAAGAGAAAGATTACATTTATGTATCTTTTGATTTTCCTTTTGTTAGGTTTCAATCTGAAAATGTCAGTTCTTGGTGCGCTCATGGCCGAAGAATGACCAGACACACCAAAGTTAGGCAAGCATAAAAATGAGGTTTACTGAGGAGAGACAGGTAGGATTATAGGGCAAGAGCAAGATATAGGTTTACAGAGCATGGTACATATGCCACAGATGGCAACTGGACCCATTGTCGCAGCAGAGCAAGCAAAAGGAAGGGCGAAGAGAGAGCTTGGCTATGGTCTGCATCTTATTTTATAGTGCCTGGATAGGGACCACCCTCGTAGTTCAGAGGTCACCATGGAACCACTTTGATTGGACAGTTGGGAGTCACACGACCTCAGCCTTAACTACACATGTGAGTTCCAGGTGACTTTCTGGACTTTATGGTACTCATGCGGCTTGGCCCATGGGCTAGAGAGTCCTCTGCATTCTTTTGCAGCTGGTGCACCAAGTTCTGAACGGCAGATTCATAGGGTATTCTCTCCTTCCCCGGGTATGGAGAATTAGAGTTGGGCAGGACCAAGATGGTGGCAACGGTACCCACTTTCATCCCTAGGAGACCCGGAATCCCTCACTATCTACCTAACACTTTCACCACCAAAGATGTTGAAACACAGATAATGCAGGGCAATACTTTTGTACAAAATTTCTATCAATGAAAGCACAATGCCAGCAAAGATGGATTACCTTATCCATTCAGAAAACACATTAGATTGTGAGAACTTTTTGGAATGATAACAAGGCTCTATTTGAAAACTTGAATTTTCCCCAACACAAAAGCCTTTACTATGATAAGGGCTGCTGATCACCTTGCCTCTCAA